>NC_072736.1:63249652-63509433 GCF_026930045.1 Uloborus diversus | reverse complement strand
AACGGATCACAAATTTTGAAAAGTGCATTAGTCAGTTATCCCCTAAACCGTAAACAAATCACAAACACGATTGTTTTAAATAAAATATCACTATTATTGCAACTTTCAGTGTTTTTGAATGAACAATTTTTAATGTAGCAAGTAGGGTTCGTTCTCTTTACTGTTTGAAATTTTATATTTCTAATGGCAGAGGTCAAGGCAACTTACGCAATAATATTAAACTTTTAAAAATAAATATTGTTCATCCAGAAGCTTTACGTATAATCTGAGTTTTGCAGCATCATTTCATTCGGGAAGATTTCGGTAATTGGGAAATTGGTGCTCTTCATCTATTGGAGTCAATTTTTTGGAACCAATTGCAGCGCGAGAAATGTTTTTTGTTTGCATACGAAAACAAAGAGTAGGAAAGGTATATTTGCTTACGGTTACCACAAAATAGGGGCAGTCCACGAATGAAGTGGAGTTCACGAAATAATAACAGTTTGTGACAAGGGAGAGGAAAGAAATGCCATGAGGAACATACAGTGGGGAGAATGTGACAACAAGCCTTTTTTTTTTAATAGGAACGTTATGAAGAACAGCGTGACATGTGAAAAAAGGAAGATGGGGTATGGTGAAGTGCGAAACTTTGTGACAAAGGGGGGAGGGTGTCGAAAATGTTGAAAAGTCTGATATCAATTTTGCACCAACCTTAACCATAAACAATTCACAAAGACGACCTTTTTTAAAAAATGAACTATTATTGCGACGTCCAGTGTTTTCGAATGGACAGTTGCGACGAATAGAGTTCGTTTATTTGTTACTTGGAAATTTATATTTCTAATGATGAAGAAGCAACTTACTCAATAACAGTAGACGTTTTATAATATTGTTCATACAGAAGTTTTACGTATAAACTGAGTTTTGTTGCTTCATTTCATACGGGAAGATTTCGAAAATTGGATAATTGGCGATTTTTATCCATTGGCGTCAAATTTGTTGTTTCCAATGCCAGGGCGAAAATGTTTTTCCTTTGCATACGTAAAAAAGAGTAGAAAAATATCTATTTGAATAGGGTTAGCATAAGGCAACATGGTATCTAAAATAAAATTGTTCAAGTCAAGAATTTGACGACCACACAAAGTTCTCAATGAGGTTGTTTCCTACAGTCAAAAATACTACTTTTAGTCACTGAAATCCATAGAATAAGCAAAAAAATAAAAAATAAACGTGGAGCCAGAAACACTTTTCACAACAGTTATTTTTTATGATTATAATTTTTTTAAGTCCGATTCTGGAAACTTCTGGCGCTGTCTTTATGGCGTAACAAGTTATGTACTTTGGCATGCTGCTCCATTGCTGCTCCAAATGTTTACACTTTGCTGTCAACCGCGTTTCCAGGTTATGAAAATTTGCGATGTGCGCTAATGGCATCAGTGAATGGCATTTCATCGCTTTTAATGCAATGTGCAGAAGCGTGAAAAATGAATCTCAATCTTCGCACCAATTAAAATATTTGTTAAAAAATATTAATTTGTTTTCAAATTATTTAAAAAATGGCTAAAACCCATGTTTTTAAGCATGCTTTTTCAAAGAAAATACTTTTAAAATTTCAGAAAGGACCCCATTACCGAAATATCCCTTTTCATCCATTTATTTTGAGATTAACAGCCAGAAAGTAAAATTTAAATGAATTACTACTGTTTGGTATTGCATGTACTTATAAAAATTGTACGTTTCCCCCGATATGCAGTAAACATGAGTAAGAGTAGAAATAAAAATATTGGAAATACAGTCGGACCTCCATATATCGAAGTAGCAAATTGCCGGAAAAAATTCGATGTATAGAAATTTCGATATATGGAAACGATCTTATTTTATCATAAAAGTATCCTAAAACAATAAAAGCTAATTGTCGTGTATGAAACCCAATTTATAATTTACACGAGTATCGGATTAAATAAAAGTTGATGATTAAAAAATTAACAGAAATTACATTTTTACGCCAACTATACATCTTCATATTCTTCGGCAATTCAACTTGATCGCAACATTAGGGGATTTTCGTTTTAACAATGTGATCGAGAGAAAAGTAAAAAATCAATCTACTTAACTTGAATGATTTTTACTGAAGCTAAGAAGACTAGAAATGATAATCAACAAACAAAAGGGATAATTTGAAACTGATTTTACAGTGTTACTGGTTACAGCTAAGATTTGAAATAAACTTGAGGGAATTTAAGAACTTCAGAACGGAACAACGACTTAACTACGCTCCCTTCAACCCCAGATTTCTTATGTGTTCCGGAGCAACGTTTAGTGAACGTAATTTGCTCCTCTAACCGTCATTTTTCATGAGACCAACAGTCTAAAGTGGGAAAAAAATCTACGAATGTTTCGAAAAAATTTTCGATATATAGAGATTTTTTCGATATATAGAAACAATTTTTCTATATAATGAACATGGAAATTTGCTGGGATTTCGATATATAGAAAATTTTGATATGTAGAAGTTCGATATATAGAGGTTCGACTGTACTTAAATTCATTCAAGTTTTCTCAAATATTCATTTATGAATATGGTCGAGTTTTGACCATTGGGCGGACACTAGTTCTTGATAAATTAAAAAATTCATAGTAAAGCTACAAATTATCGAATCAATATGCGGTTTGCCCTTAATTCTTCACAGGTTTAAGACTTTTTTATGACTTCGCAAAAAAAAAAAAAAAAAAAAAAGAAAAGAAAAGAAAGGAAAAAAAAAAAGAGAAAAGAAAGAAATTAAAGTAAAAAGAAAAAAAAAGAAAAAATTGCAATGGGGTTGTTTCCATTAGTAAAAACTACTACTTTTAGTCACTGAAGTTGATAGAATGAGCAAAAAGAAAATAACACAAAACGAGAAAAATCTTTTATTTTCAAAACTTTTAATTTTTAATTAATTTTTTAAACTATTTGATCTTTCAAACAAGACGTGGTCCTTATGAAGTCGCAAGTGATGTACTTCGGCGTGCACTCCAATGGCACGCTGAATGTTTACGCTTGCTGTCTACCGCGTTTCCAAGTTATACTAATTCAGAAGTGAATTAAATATTGCACTCTACGCTTGCTATCAACCCTATCGTTGCCAATACATGTGAGTAAAGATGCGAGTTAAATATTACGCTCTGCATATATCGGTGAGTGGCATTTCATCACTTGTGATATTATGTGCAGAAGCGTAAAAAATAAAGTTGGCTCTGCGCACCGATTAAAATGTTGTTTTAAAAATATTAAACTTTTTCAAATTATTTTAAAAATGGTCAAGCCCTATGCATGTTCTTTCAGAAAAAAAATACTTTTAAAATTTCGGAAACGACCCCATTGTATATAATTTACATCAACAACTATATCGTCGTAGTAAGAAAAACAAATTATTACTGCGACGATACAGCCGTTAATATAAATTACCCATAAAAACTTTTTCTTTTCTTCTTTCTATGAATTTTTATTATGTGTCAAGGACTTTTAGGACATCCTGTATATCCGAAGAGGCTATTTATCTATAACTCATTTCTGAACATTTTCTAGATTTGCTTCAAGCTTCTACAGTTCTTTCACTCACTATCGAAATCTGTTTCACCTGTGCTGATATCTTCTAATCCCCGGCGCAGGTGAAAGATTAAAAGACTTAGTGACATGTCGTCACATTTGCGGTGACTGAATTTTAAGTTGCTGTCAAACTCATCAGGTTAGCAAACATATTTGCAGCAGATATTCCTGCAAATACATTAGAAGTCGACAAGTTCTTGTAAAATGTTTGCCTCTAAATTTATTTTTTTTTTTTTTAAATCTGATATCTTTTGCACATGTCAGATAGTTAGGTCCTCTGGTGTGTCTCAAAATGAAGTCTATGATTGGGACTTTCAGGAGTCAAGGCACATTAATCGTAACACTCGTATCACGAGCAGTTGCGGTAGACTCTGTACCAGTTGAAATACTACAAGTTAATCCATCCTCATTAAAAAAAAAAGTCTTCAAGGTTCTCAGAAAAATTGAACTTGGTTACTACACAAAATACAAATCTTATAATATTTTGAATTAGTACCTTTTGTCTTTGGAAAAATGCTATGTTAAATACTTGTGACTTTATTAATTTTTAATGCTTTTCGTAAAGCAGGTTATCCAATGCAAAGTAATGCACAAGATGAGTAACATCAAAATAGCTGTTCAATTCAAAATAGCTATTTTGAAATCAAACTCTTTTGCCTTTTCAAAAATAAAGGAAGAAAATGAAGGGGAGGAGGGGGGAGACATAGAAGAATAGTATGTAGTATAGTGTTTCAAAAAGGGCTCGAGATCTAGTTGATGAGAATAAAAACTCTCCTCTGCGTACATTACTTACACAAAATCTGGCGCCGAAACGGCTGGACTTAATCAACCATCTTGGAACAGTCGGAGCCGGATCGGTCGAGCCGAAACGGTAGCGTCAAAACGGTCACGTCGAATCGTACCAAGGTGACCATCTCTGCCTTGGAGCAGGAATTAGTAACTGGAGGGAGCAAGTCCAATGATTCGCTTGGGAAAAGATTTGGCAAAGATCCCAAGTCACGTGATTCAACTACGACAAATAGATGACACGTTTTGCGTAAAAATAATGAAATAAACCTCACTTCATCCAATACTATACTTCAAATGCTATCCCGTGAATCAGGAACTTTGCTTCAAGAATAAAAAGCTTAACTCTCTCCACCTTTTATTTCTTCTCAATGATCTCAACATAATACGCTCTCACATTAGCTGCATAAAGTACTATTGCAACTAATCGGAACTTTTTTTTCTCCAAGTGACAGAGTGGCAGAGAGCTAGAGATAATTGGAGTGCAACTACTGATTTTAAGCAGCGATGAAAATTGGAGTTCGTGCAGATGAGGGTTACTAGAGCATAAAAAAAAACTGATATACAGTATCAACTATCAACTATCTAAGGGACCTCTGGCTCTCAAACTATGAAGGACTGCGTGCCAGGCGGCTTGCCTTCAGAAGACAACACAATAGATGGTGGTGCCATCTATGGACAGTTCGAGAATTTAGAACCAGGCCAGGAGCCGAATAACTTTCTGGTCTGGCACCCCCCAGAGGTATCGTTTCACTTGGGGGACATTGTGACCACGAGCATATTTAACGTCGCCAAGTCACCATTAATGACAACGATGGATCTTCGACCAGCGAGGATCGAACCCGAGATCCAATGCCTTACCAATCAGGCCACCACGGCCTGATATAAAATAAACCCTCGTTTTACGCGGGTTTATTTACGCGGTTTCGATTTAAGATTTGACACTTTTACTTTATTTTACGCGGATGAGTTTCGGTTTTACGCGGATGTGGCAATGCAAACAAATAAATTTTCCCCTCTTTCAAAATCCAAACTCCTAAAGATTGCAGATTACACATAATCAACTGCATTTTGGCTTGCTAGTAATCAAGCTTGGGCCACTTGACACATTTTATGACATTGATTCCAGAGCTCTTTCCAGATGTAAAGTTATTTGACTGACATACTCACTGGAAAAAGAGCTTTTAGGAGTGACAAAGGAGGCCAAAACCAACGAGGATACCAACGTCAGTGACGCACAACCAAAAACGTTCTCGTTGAAAATTTTAAGCCATTCCTAGACAATAAAAATGATCTTTCGGATTTGTTAGTGGAGGAAGATTCTACCATGGAAATGACGCAAGTGATTATGGATGCGTTAATGCTCTGCAGAGAATTACAGAGAAAAATTCTTAATAACTGCCAAAAGACTATCATAGCCAACTCCTCTTTATAAATAGAACACGAAATTAATTTATGTTTTCTTTCTGCACGTTGTGCATAAAAGTCGATATAAGTACACATTCAACTTATTATACAATTAGTCATCACTAGAATGAAGTATTTCGTACCTACGGAACCAAACCCCTACTTTAACACTAGTATTAGGTCTCAATTTACGCGGTTTCGATTTACGCGGAATTTCCGTGGAACGTAACCCCCTAAAACGAGGGTCTGCTATATTTGCCTTGTAATTCTAATATGTCATACAGAAGAAAGTTTGCAGTTGTAGAAGAAAGTTTGAGATTAGGACGGAATGCACCAAATCGTTCCCATGAAAACCAGATGATCACGTGACATGCATAATAATAACTTCAAATCATCGTAGTATGCACCTTTTCTTTATCTTTATTACTAACTAGTGGTACCCGCACGGCTTTGCCAGTGATAGAAAAATTAAAAGGTCTTTTGGTTCGCCTGTATATTTACAAATAATGTATGGTGAATTTTCTCGCCAATTGGCCTGTCCCCATGTCACGGTTCCACGTTATGATAATTTCGTATCTCGCCAATTGGCTTGTGCCCATGTTACGGTTCCACGTTATGATAATTTCGTAATTTACTCGACCATCTTATGATAATTTTGTTCCACATCGAATTTTCGAAAAATCGCTTCGAGGTGCACACCCCATGCTAAAAACTAACTTTGTGCCAAATTTCATGAAAAGCGGCCGAACGGTCTAGGCGCTATGCGCGTCACAGAGATCCTACAGACATCCAGACATCCTTCGGACATCCAGACAGAGAGACTTTCAGCTTTATTATTAGTAAAGATAATAAAGCTGAAAGTCAGTATGCCTGGATATCTGAATCTTTGGATGTCTCTTACGCGCTTAGTGCCTAGACCGTTCGGCCGATTTTCATGAAATTTGGCACAAAATTAGTGCGTAGCATAGGGATGAGCAGCTCGAAGCGATTTTTCGAAAATTCGATTTGTTCTTTTTCTATTCCAGTTTTAAGAACATTTTATCGAGCAAATTATCACAACATGGACGATAATTCATCATCCGTTACTTGTAAATATACAGGCTAACCAAATGACCTTTTAATTTTCTACTACGGGCAAAGCCGTGCAGGTACCGCTAGTGTTATAAAAAGTTAGAACGGTTTAGAGAACTGAGGGCGACCCCGAACTGAAATTTTTGGGAGGGCGGTATTCTCACTTAGCCGAGTGGAAAACTTCATATTTTCTTCAAAGTAACTAAATTTTTTTTGACTTTTATACGAAAGATAAAATATTTCATGTACTTACTTTTCCGCGCGTAGCCTTCAGGGTCTCGTACCCAGATCGGAGGCTTAAGCCCGAGTGATGGTGGCAAGATGTTGAGGAAAAGCCCTCCTAGCAGCAAGAAGCAACCGAAAAGCCCGTATGCGTCCAGCATGGCTCCAATCATGAAGGGATAGAACAGGCTTCCCAGGCATGCCCCGGATAAAACAATACCCGAAGCAGTGGCACGGTGATGCTCGAAGTATTGGTTCACTACTACTTGAAATAGGGTGTTGCTCATGGAGAAACCAATACCTGCATGAGAGATATCAGAGTAGAGTGGGTTAGAGGTATCTGGATTCTGAAGCAAGTTGTATCAGAACATATAAAAGCAGTTTACTGTAGGGGAGACTGACTCATTTTCGAACACGGTACACCTTGGAACAGTTTGATTTTTTTAACTCTACTACTACTATTTTAACTAAATTTTATATGTGTAACTCAGAACACACACATACACCCAAGAAGGACGTAAGTCTGATTATGATAATTTTACAGAAGAGAGGAAAAACTTTTTTCTGGCGCTTGAAAAGGATGGGACGCGCACTCTTTTAACATTACTGAGAAATCGAAAAGGATATCTTTTTACCCGGGCCGTGGTAGCCCGATCAGTAGAGTGTCGGATTCGGGGCCGGAGGGTCCTGAGTTCGAACCTCGATGGTCGAAGATCCACCGTCGTCATTAAAGGGGACTGGGCGACGTTAAATATGCTCGTGATCTCAATGTCCTCCAAGTGAAACGATACCTCTGGGGGTGCTAGCACCAGGTAGCTATTAGCTCCTGGACTAGTTCTAAATTCTAATTAACTGTTCGATCCGGTGATGGTGCTGCCATCCATCGGTATAAAAAGTAATGGAGGCAAGGCACTTAGTATGCAGTCCTCGACATAAATACAGTTGTAGTCAGTTGTGACTCGGAATCGGAATCTTTTTACCCGACTGCGCGTGCGCGACGCAAAGGAGGGTATTGTGTTTATCAGTCTATGTATGTGTGTCTGTTCCTATGTGGCGTTCTACAGGCTAAACGCCTTGGCCAATTTCGCCAATTCTTACGTCAATCGATTTTTCACTAAACACATGACAGTAATCAAAATTCACCATATCAACAACCAGTTGCCATTTTGTCAGTTTGGAATCGGTGCACGCTCGGTGGCGCACACTGTGTCGCACGCTACCTGCGTGCGACAATTGCAGGTAGTTTTCGCTGCCTGAATTTTTTTGTTTACTAAGTCTACTAATTGGGGTCTCAGTGGCCGAGTGGTCTAAGCGATTGCTTCTCCTTTTTGAAGCGGTGAATCAAGATACTCTCGCTCCGGGTGTACTTTTCCCTCTATGATGTAAATTCTTTCATGTGTTCTGTATATGTGTTCTGTACTGTAATAAAAAATATATCATGCGTAACGAAGGCAAGACACTCAGATTGTAGTCCTCATCAAAATAAACCCGTGCAATAAGCACCAAAAGAAAGAAAGTCTACTAATTCGATTTTCATCTCTAACATATGTTGCATTTGTTTTTGCTTTGATTCAAAGGACTGAGTTTCACGACGTGTACTTCCTTCACGGGCTTTTTTAGTTTTGGGAGAAAGAGTTGACTAACGACGCTTCCGATTTCGCGTCATCATCAGTTATACAGGCTGATTATATAGCTGTGCTGTGGTTGACTTAAGTTCGCGCATTTTTGCCGAACGTCAAGCACATGTAGCTTTATGCCTAGTTAGGCCCCTAGAGGGACTAATTATCAGTAGTTTAGACCACCGCAAGTTACTTAATAAACTCACGATACAAACTCTCTCAATGAAATGACAAGGTTGCGAAATGTACCGTCTTATAATTATAATAACTAAGTCAATGAAACTTAACTAAAAAATGTAAAATAAAAAATTATTAAATAAAAACAAAAAACCCGACTGCGTAAAAACTAAAAAGGAAAATTTATAAACCCAGTAGTTTAGAATGTATTAAGTACTACTGAATAACTACACCGTTGAAATAGTTTTATAACCGTACATTGATAAGACAAATCATAAATTCAAAAGCAGAATAGAAGGATCAACAGTCGGGGCCCATTCACATTTTACGGGGTTCCTTGAATCAGAAAGGAATGGGCCCCAACTGTTGATCCTTTGCATTTTGAAAAGAAAAGAAAAAAAAAAACAGTATAGGAACTTTGTTCAGCTGTATTTCAAAACTGTTTTGAAAAACAAATCTTTTAGAGCACTACACACATATACGTCATAAAAATATATTCTTACAAGGATTTATGTGCGATAATTTGGTCCATAGCTGTTACCGCAAGGCACGTAAAAACGCTATTTTTCTTCAAATTTGTCCAATTTTTTTTTCAAAATAATATTTTAAAAGCTTGTTTTTAAATTTTTTTCATAATTTTGAAACATATGGAGCTAAAAATAACATTTAAAAAAAATGACCAAGTTTTTATTTATTTATTTTTTTAAATGCCTTCGAACACAAACCACCTTAACGAGTCCGCTCCCCCTCAAATCGTGACATAATTTGTGTACAACCCTTTAGCCAAAAAATGATATTTTAGTGAAAATGTTTATGTTCTATCGTTGAAATTCTTAATAAATGTACCTTATTCGACTTTCAAATCCAAAATACAAGACTTTCAAACAAAATCCTCAAAAAACCCCAATACCTGTATAGAAACCCATGATTTTAAGGGAAAACCCAAGCTTCGGTATCCCTGAGAAGCTTTTAAATCACGAAGAAAGCTGTTTTCTAAGTTAACTTGTTCAGCCATTGAGAAAGATAAGGGAATTTTCAACAGAAATGATGAAAATGCTGAGGTGGGAGGATTGGAAACAAATACTGAAACCTGGTTGTACCGTGTATTCCTCCCCAGAGGATTACAATCCACGTGACGCTGGGAGCGAAGGCGCTGAAGATGGAACCGGCCGCTGCAATGAGGCCTCCGACAAACGTGACAGATCGGATGCCGTATTTCTGTCCTAGCACCCCTACCAAGGGTCCTGAAAGAAACATGCAGGATATGAATTTCATAACTGTACACAATGAGGTGGTTTCCTTCAGTCAAAAGTACCACTTTTAGTCATTTGAAATGGATAGAATGAGCAAAAAAAAATTACATGGACCCCGAAAATACTTTACTTTTCCCAACAGTTTTTTTTTTAATTAATTTTTTAAAATGTCCGATTTTTCAAACAAGGCGTGGTCTTTATTACATCACAAATGATGCAATTTGGCGCATATTTCTACTACGTTTCCACGTTATGATAATCAAGCAGCGAATTAAAATTGCGCTCTACGCTTGCTACCAACCATATCGTTGCTAATACACGTGAGTAAAATGCGAATTAAATATTCTGTTCTCTGAATGGCAACACTGAATGGCATTTCATCATTTGTGATGTCGCACGACAGAAGCGTAAACAATTAAAGCGCACAGATTTAAGTAATTTTTTAAAAATATTAAACTTAAATAAATTATTTAAAAAATGGTCAGATCCTATGTTTTTAAGCAAGCTCTTTCAGAAAAAAATACCTTTAAAATTTTGGAAACGACCCCATTTTAAATGAACAGAGTCGGGGATAAATTATGGCATGAGGCTATGGGGCACAGGGCCAGGGCAACAAGAATCGGGGGGAGCCAAAGCCATTCAGAGGTGCCCACGGGGGGTTGGATTATGGCGCAAGTTGTGCCATCTAAATTTGGGAAGGGGGGTAATTTTTATTTATTTATTTATTTAAATTTATTTGTTGATTTATTTTTAATTTTATTTATTTATTTATTTATTTCTATTTTCTTTCATTTATTTATTTAGTTTTTGTGTCTGTGTGTGTCACTAGCGCGTAGCACAGAACTTTTCTCATAAATTAATAATAATAATAAATAAATAAGCAAATAACTTTTAAAAATTCTTTAATAAAACTACAGAGAGCTAAAAATTAAAAAGGGAAAGAGGGTTGAGAAAATGGGGGGGGGGGATTAGCGCTATTGAACTTGGGGGGAGGGGATGAGCACCGTCCCTGAATCCATCGTTTTTTTTTATGGGGTAATTTCATTTCGCACTGTTACTAAATCTAGAAGAAAAAAGAA
The DNA here is from genome assembly GCF_026930045.1 of Uloborus diversus. NCBI lineage: Eukaryota > Metazoa > Arthropoda > Arachnida > Araneae > Uloboridae > Uloborus > Uloborus diversus. The sequence continues at coordinate 63,498,254 of NC_072736.1, read as the reverse complement.
AAATGCCCATAAAATTTGAAGTCACTCCGACTTAAAATTATATTTGCACCATCATTTCATTAAAAGCAGTTTAATAGATATTTTTGATATTTTCATCTTATTCCAATTAAACAGAATTTGACGATAGCTTCGGTTGTGTGTGTGTATATATATATATATATATATATATATATAATGTTTATTTATCTCACATATAACCTCTACTTAAATTATTTCTACTTGTAATGTAGAATAATATGTCTTGTTCATGTCCATATTTAAGGAGTCGGTTTTTAGGGCTCCGAATTTTTTTTATATTTAAATATTATATCTATAAGCTTGGTTCGCACTAAAAAGTATGAAATGAAATAAGTATATAATTTCTTGATTACAACACTCAAAAATGGCAGTTAAAATCTTAATATCTTTATATTTAAGTAAATTCTAAAGTATCCAATGAAATTGAAATTAAAAGTTTGAGAGGAAAAAAAAAAAAAATAGAGAGAGAGAGAGAGGCAGTGTACAACTTTGTAAGCAACGGTATAGTTTTTACTAAACCTCCTATATTTGTTCCTCACTTAATTTTTAATTTAAATTTTATTGGCTACTTTAGAATTTACCTAAATATAAAGATATTAAGATCAGCTTCAGTATTTGAGTGTTGTAATCAATACATCATACCATTATTTTATTTCATACTTTTTAGTACGAACCAAGTTTATAGAAATTTCATCATGTTTTTATATTCTATCATATTATACATATATTTATTTATTTATTTTTCATTTTACTTTTTGCTGGAAAAACGGCACAAAAATCCGTAGCAAGAAACATACAAAGGACATGGCATTCACTGTAAAAAATAATTGTTGGTTTTACAGTAACATACTGTTTTTTCCTACAGTTTAATACTGCTACGTTATTAAATAGCAGAGAAAAAAAACTGTTTTTGTTTGCGCAAACGATGGTTTTCATTTTTGTCGTTACTGCGGTAGGACTTCTCAGCTGTAATTCAAATTAAAAGTAAATAGTATAAATTATATTATTCATTCCATTTTCCTCACAATTTAGGGTTGTTTTTCATTGGCAATGAATGTTTGTGTTTTTTGACGTTATTTCTTATTTTACTTTTTATGCACTCTGGTTAACTTAACGGTGTTTATTTTAACATATTTCCAGAACATTCGTTTCCCATTGTTTGCTGCAAAATGTTGGCTTTGCAATTTATTTTAGGCGCAAAGTTGTAGCGAATGTTTTCAAACAACATTCCATGCATTTGCTGTGATTCTGAACATTCTATTGTACCTCTGATAGTTTTGAAACATTTTCTGAAACTTTTATTGAACTACACTGCTTAAAACAATTAGGGGAGCAAGCAAAAAGTGAAGAAAACCGTGCGAGACAGCCACGTATTGGCATACAATGGATAGTACACGCGTATCAATGCGCAATTCAGAAAAAAAGACATAAAAAGGTTTGGAATTAAGCTTTAATTCTTTGAAAATATGGAAAAAAACATGAAAAGATGATTTAGGGCAACAATTTGTTTACATGTAAACGATGAAAAAAGGTACTGTTTAAATATGATGCATAAGTTTTAATAGGGCGTGTGGTCTGCTCGAACAACTAAGGCTGCTGCATACCTGTTTGCCATGGATGCGATGAGGTTATCGATCTGACATTGGGGAATACTGTTCCACTCCCCAAGAAATGCAATCTCCAAGTCTCGGACAGTGACAGCCGACCTTGGTCGCGCAGCAATGCGTCGTCCGATAATGTCCCAAACATGCTCGACTGGATTCTGGTCAGAAGAGCACGCTGGTCATTCCATCCGCTGTATTGTTTCAGTTTCAAGCATTTTTTCCGCCAGACGAGCTCTGTGCAGTCGGGCAATATCATCCTGGAAAACAAAGGAATCTCCAATGGCTCCAGCGTAAGGGATGACATGAGGTTGCAGTATCTCGTTTGCATATCTTCGGCCCGTTAAAGTGCCATTCTGAAAGATATGCAGGTCCGTACGTCCGCCTATGCTGATTCCACCCCATACCATCCAACCAATTCATCTGTCTTGTGATCTTTCACGAATGAATGCGGGTTATTTCGAGTGCCCCTGTCCCTCCATACCAGAACGCGTCGGATGTCACACTCCAGACTAATTTGGGACTCATCTGTAAACAGCAACCTGCACCAATCACGTTGCTCCCAATTTCGATGTTCAGCAGCCCATCTTCTTCGGGCCGCACGGTGGCGTGGGGTCAACGGAATGCAGCCCATTGGCCTACGTGCATAGAGCCCTTCCTCATGAAGCCGATTGCGTACTGTTTTGACTGGACATAATTCGTCCTGTTGCCGAGAGCAACTGCCTTTTGCAGCAGCGTAGCATTCTCTGTTCTGTTTCGGACGGCTGTTAAAAGTATATACCGGTCATCAGTTGTCGTAGTGGCGTATGGCCGACCTTGCCCTGATCGACGTCCAACATTCCCTGTCTCTTGGAATCGATTCCACAGCCTTGCAACAACACTTCTGGAGGCTCCAACAGCGTCAGCGACTCTACGTTATGTTTGCCCGGATTCCAGTCTGCCTGTATACACCATGTCATGGATTCCGGTAAATCACGTTGTTGAGACATTCTCAAGTAACCTTGTCTCAAAAAAAAAAAAAAAAAAAAACTGCGCAATCGAATTTCACAGTTACGGCAATAAAACAGACGTTTCGCCAACATCCCGATTTCTGCCCTTATCTCCTTTTGCTGGTTTTTGACGTCATGAACACTGATTTGCATATAAAGTTTTCTTCTTTCTTTTCCTGGTAGGCGTTAAATTATGGATTATTCATTTAATGTTACTTATTAGTGTACAACTTTGCGTAATTTTGGAAAAAACACGTGCTCCCCAAATTTTTTTGAGCAGTGTAGAAAATCGCTCGTCAAGGTATGACGGGTGAAAATCGCTTCTACATTTGAGCGAAGCCATTGCCTGTTTGATGATATTTTGATTGTTGAAATTTTAACCCTAACTCCGGTGGATTAACCCTAAAATCCAGTAGCTAGCGTTCATTGTTGACCATTTTTTTGTTTTTTCATTCCTCTGAAATGACACATTCTTACCATTAAAACAGTTAAGTCACCGGATCGAGTTCAGCCTCATCACAATAAAACCTTTCCCTGCATGTTGAACATTTATCAAATTATCATGCCGTGGCGCGAATTTCATTGTTGAAACACGCGGGTTACTCTCATCATCAGCTATTATCTATATGAGGATTATCATTTTATTTTTATTTATTTACTAGCACTCCCGTACCCGGCATTGCGCGGGTAATGGAATTAGCATGGGTTAACAGTGCTTGGTGCACCCAGTTTCGAAAATCCCCTATAATAATTACTTATTACCTATAATTTTTCTAATTTTGGGAGGATTCCGGGCCCCCTGGACTCTTTATATATATATATATATATATATATATATGCCCTTGTCCTTAACCGATCTTTAATGTTATCAACGATACTTTTAAAGTATTGATTATCTTTGCAAACACAGGCCATCCACATTTCATTGTTATACCTATGTTTAAGCAAGAACTTCTTTGTATACAACATTTTTAGTTGTTGTTTTTTTCTGGTGCTAAAATTATTAAGCTGCTTGATGAACTGACTTTGGAGCAAGCTACATAAAATTGGCCGTGTGAGAAAAAGTCTTTCCTTAAATCGATCCCTGCTACTTTTAATGTCTGTCCTTGTGACTTATTAACGGTTATTGCAAAGCAAACTTTAACAGGAAACTGCACTATTATAAATTCAAAAGGATAGTCCGCCTGTGATGATGTTCTTAAAAACTTCGTTTCTAGTTTTGAAAAAATGAAAGTAATAGACAGAAACATTATGCTTTGACTTGAAAAAAGCCTCGAAAAACCACGTGAGAATCAAAAACAAATTTATAGTTCGCTATCGACCAAAAGTTGAGATGAAGTACTGAATAATGATTTGAATGGAGGAAAGCCTTCGAAAATAAGGGATTTGAATTCAATGACAGGTTTTAAATTCGCAGAAATTAAGAGGTTTTAATTAATTGCTCCCGAACTAATTGAGATTTCGAAAAATCCTTTCTTAGTGGTTACTTTCGTAATCATGCGGACATGCCTGCCAAATTTCAAGTCAGAAGCTTCAGCGGTTTCGGCTGTGTGTTGAAATATATATATATATATATATGTATATATGCTATCTCAGAACATTGATTTTTATATATTAAGATTTATTTATTGTTTAAGGTATCCGACTACGTTCGGAGCAGTTTTTTTTTAAAACTTCATTATGAAACAATATTAATGGTTTTTTAGATACAGAAGGATCTTAAAACACGTATTTCACTTTAAAAGGAATAATAAAATCATTGTTTTTTTGAAAATGTATGATTTTTTAGTCAAAAATACTGAAAATTACAAGTTAGGAGAAACGCTCTGTATGAAAAAAATAAACAGTTACATACAATTTGTTTGGATTAGTTTACATGTAGAAATGTTCTAAATATAATAGACCGCAGGTTAAGGAATATTTCAAGAATTTTAAGATTTATGACAAATTACGTGAATTTATCGAGAAATTTTCCTAAAATTATTCATCTTTTCCTTGTAAAAAGGCTATAAATCAAAAAATAATTTATCATTTGCAAAACCTGAGGTCTATTACATTCAAAAGTACTAACAAGATATGCATACCAAATTTCATGCTTGAATATTGAATAGAATTTACAGAATCATGTTTTTCGTAGCCAATAGCGAGCGAAAATTGCATTCTTCGAAAAACGCAAATAAAGATAAGACTTAAAATTTTATACATTTAATTATAGTTCAAAATCCTTAAAATTCTCCAGATTTATAGTTTATGCCTTCCTTTTCCTCATTTTTCACATGTTTTTTCTTTCGAGAAGCTCTCAGCTTTCTGCGAGTGCTTTTTACCGATGGCAGTGAGTGACGTTTTGAATCGTCAATTCGCTCATTGTCAAATTCCGAGGAACCACTTTGCGTATAATGACCAGGAGTAATACCTAACCTTTCTAGCACTGATATTACACCTTTGAATCCAGTATTGAACTTGATTACAGCAATATAACCACCAAAGCGAAGAGTTTGCAATTCCACAAAAACTTCCTTCGGAATAATTTGCCACAGAACGCCATTAAATGCTTCATTAGCGTTCTGTGTTTTCCCGTGTAAACACTTTTTTAATAATTGTTGGTCACATAGTTCCATATAAACCGGTTTAACAATATTTATAATGTTCTGGGGTAGGCCAGTAGAATTGTCTCTGTATGTTTGATTCAAGGCTTTTGCTCGTTGGAACTTGCACCAACTTTCAGCTCCTTTTGGACACTGCCCATGCTTGGGATCCTTTTCGGTCGAGCAACAGTGAAAAAAAGCAGCTATAACAGCTGACTGCATTCTTTCTAAGTTCCCCACGTTGCTGCGGATAGAAATTCCATAATAGTTTTGAAGTTTATCGATAAAGTTATCAGTTAGTTTTCCTTTACCACTGATGCCTTTCGTCGTTTTTTTCAATTTTCGAAGACGTGCTCCAACCCTCTTTTGTATATGGCCGATGCATTCAAATTTGGTGACAGTGTGCTTCTTTTTTCTATATACATTTTTAACTGTATCAAAAGCTTTGCAGTCGCCATCACCATAATACTCAATGTATCGTAACATACGGGCGCTTTGTGATCTTTCGAAGATGCGGTATACCCCCACTGGCTCCATACTTCCGGCAGATCCTTTGTGATTAGAGCAATCATGCTCATCGTCATTTTTTGCAGGCGTGGAATTCTTTGACAGTCTGTTACAAATTCTACAGTAATGAGACATAACCTCAAAATCGAGGATTTTACCGGTATCAATGGAAATTGCTGTAACGCAGCCGTTTAAAGATGAGAAGCCTCTACGCTGCCACGTCCCATCTACAGAAACACCACAATTTGTAATAATATTTGGGGAACCCTTCAGCTCTCTAACTTCTTTAGCAGCATCATTCATAGAAGTGTCAGCAACATGGGCAGCAGCTTCGGCTAATTTTTTCTCTTGCCTTCTGAATGCAAATTTAGAAAGAAAAGGTGGTAAGTTTAAAATGCTGCACAACTTTTTTCCTGCAGACCAACCTTTTCCAATAAGTCTTAGGCCATAAACAAAACGAGCATTGATTTCATTTAGCTTATTTACTTTCTTTGATGTAGAAAAACCTTTCACAAATTCACATTGTTTGCATTTCAAAGTGAAATTTGATGACAGTCCAAATCTGGAATCCTCGTACAGACACAAAGTTTCATTCATGCATATTGGGCAGCATAATACAGAAAAAACAGCAATTAATGCTTGCATATCAATAATCCGATTTCCAGATATTGATTCCACCTCATCAGGTTGAATAAATTCATCTAAAGTTTGCAGCTTGCTGCTGCTTGCAGTAGTTATATCAGCACCAGTTTTCAAAATTTTGCTAGTGTTTTGATTTCCATAAAACTTTCGCTTTCGCGAGCGTCGACTACCTCCTTTACCCATAATTATGCGAAATCAATCTCAACTTGTCGTTTAATTTGAAAAAATCAACTAAATATCAACTGGAAAGATAAAAATTTGATCAAAGCAAAAGCAAAAAGAGACAAGATCGAATGTAAACAAACCAAACAGAAGAGATTCATCTGAGATGAAATGTTGCCATTTTTTTTCTAACAAATAAATTTTTGGGCATATTGATAAATAATTTATAAAAATAGAAGTTTAAAAAGGATTTTTTTATCTGTAATTCTTTTATTTGGGAATGAATATTATCAAAAATAGTGAAAAAACTGCCAACTTCCGGTTTCCGTATATCAACTTCCGGTTATTTTTTTCTACATACACTTAGTTTCAAACGCTTATAACTTGAGTTCTAATTGACGTAGATTAAAAATTCAAAAAGTTTTAAAATCTCAAAAAATGGGGCTTTCCTGTGAGATAATTTTTAGAAAAAGTGAATTTTAGTCAAAAATCGCCTTTTCAACGTAGTCGGATACCTTAAAGTAAATATTAGCTCTTTAGAATCCATCCAGCTCCCCAACATCAACTCATCTATTCCTCAGGAGTTACAGAAGTGGCTGGGGATGTGTTGGATACTTTTGGATCAGTTTGATTCCACCGGACTATTCACAAGACAACAACAACAAAAGAAAATACCCGTATTTGAAATACTTCCTTTCAATGCTTATGAAAGTAAGTGGTAACGTTTGCTTTAGTTCGCTCTGATTTGGTTCTTTTTATTGACACCCAAGCAGCTTCAGAAAGTTTTGTATCCAAATCCTATATACAGTCGGATCGCGCTACAACGCGACCCGACTTACACGAAATGGCTATAACGCGAGTTTTTCCTGAGTAATGATGTAATGATATTTCTTTTTTTTCCCAACGCCAACTCGTGGACTGCAGAGCGAAAATTTTTGGAAAAGAGTCGTGGGGCGCGAAGTTTCAATGATTGAAATTTCGAATAGCGATAACCTATGATTGGACTACTTTTGCTATAGGACAACCTATACCATCGGCTTTGTAATATTTTTGCCTACATTTTTTTATAAGTGGAAACTCGATGCGGGAAAATTATTAATTTTTGAGCCCCTTTTAACCCCTGACAACCCTGATTTGGGACCGGAAGAAGGTAGGCAAACTTACTTTAACGTTTTCTTTATGGATTTTACTCTTTATTTACGACAACAATTTTTGGAAACTTGATGAGGGTAACTTATTCCTTTTTGGGGCGCCTTTTAGCCCCTGGCAACACTGATTAATTCCCACGCAATAGGTAGGCAACCTTACTTAAGCGTTTCGTTTACAACTTTTATTGTTTATTTATGATAACAATTTTTGGAAACTCAATGACGGTAAATGTTTCATTTTTGGGCACCTTTCAACTCCTGGTAACTCTGATTTGTTCCCGTGAAAGAGGTAGAAATTCTTAGTTCGCGTTTTATTTACAACTTATGCTCTTCATCTATGGTAACAATTTTTGGAAACTCGATGAAGGCTATAGGTCAAGCCTAGTGGGCTCTTAGACTATGAGGAGTTGCCTAATGTGCATGCTCTGTCAGACGACTGATCGAGCTGCATAAACCTTCTTTATTTTTTAAATTATAAATATATTTACTATATCTACTCTTCAGTGCTATTATAATGCTGTAGTGCACATACTGTAAGGAACATACTGCTTTATTTTATGTTTCTCTCCCGCATTGATCATTTATTCTGTGCTCCTCAACAGTACTTTATGTTAAATAATAACGTTTTAAAGTACAGAAAAAAAGTCAGTTCTTTTTAAAAGATACTGTAATATATAGTTAAAAAAATGGTTTGAAACAATTTCAGGGGTGTTTGAAGGATAGGGGGGTCCATGAGGGTCGTGATCCCCCCCCCCCCCCTTAATTTCCGACAATACGTTGTAATAGTTATAAGATTGATTGCATTGTAGTAGTGAAAATGATTGCTTGAAATAAAAACAAAGAAAGAAAACCTTAACGATACAATAAGAAAAAATATTTTTTTTGTGGCCTAAAATGTCTATTTTCTATTTGTATATAGCTTTGCTTGAGATAGTTTTTCTACGGCGCTGTCATCAGACGCCAGTTAAATAAAAAAGGAACAAAGAAGTGTCTGCCGCCCGATCGCTTTTTATGCAAATTTAATCGACGAGAGTTATTGCCAAGTTATTTCTGGAGCTGCAGGCATCGTTTCAATTTATAAAACATTTGAGTGTAAATGTTTTTTCTATGAAGTCTCTGAATTATTATTTCTTTCTGTTGTGATTTTTAGACAGTTTCGTTTTTGTTCGTGCTGAGTTTGTTTGTAAATGTTCTGTAAATAGTTAATTAGTTTAAATCAGTGTTTTGGATTTTGTGTAGTGCGAAAAACGTAAAATTTTAGTTTATAAAACTTCGTTATACGGGGGCTCCCGAAAATTAGGCCCTCGTATTAGACGGAAACTGTACTGAAAATATTATGTAATAGATACTATTTTGTCAGAAAAAGAGTATCTATTACAAAAACAATGAAGCTTTCGGGTGACAAAAGATGGTTGTCTTTTTTTGCAAAGTTAAAAAAAGCTGATGAACCCAAATTCGATGGAGACATATCCCGAATTCCTGTATCAGACTCTAAGAGTAGAGCGTCCTCGTCCACCTTCGATTTTTCTACAACGAACTTCATAAAATATTTAATTTTTAATTAGATTTTCGCCGCATTTTTAAGTGAAGTTTCAATAGTTCATTTCTGCATACAAGGCATGTGTTGAATGAACTGAACCTTCTTTACAGAGATATCAGTACATAAAATCTAAAAAAGTGCAGTGATCGTCCTAAGAAGCTATTATCTTAATATTTATTTCATTACTAGAAAGTCGCTCGTCAAGGTATGACGAGTGAAAATTGCTTCTACTCTTTTACATTTGAACGAAGCCATTGCCTGTTTGGTGATATTTTGATAGTTGAAATTTTAATCCTAACTCCAGTATATTAACCTTAAACTCTAGTAGGTAGCTTTCATTGTTGACCATTTTTTCGCTTTTTCCTTCCCCTGAAGTGACACAGTCTTACCAGTAAATTTGTTAAGTTGCCGGTTCGAGTTCTGCCTTTGTCACAATAAAGCCTTTCCTGCATGTTAAACAGTACCAAAAGATATTATCAAATTATAATGTCGTGGCGTGAGTTTCAGTGTTGAAACACGCGGGTTATTCGATCATAGGCTATTATTTATATGAGGATTATTAATATGCAATAACATTTAGTTGCGTCAGTTAATTATTGTTAGCCACAACTTGTATGCTAAACAATCCTTCACTTCAGGCGCAGATCTATAACTTTCGGGTTCCACTACAAATCTCAACAAGCCCTATGCGTTTTGTCAACTCGTATCTGAGATGCACATTATATCATTTTAATTCACTATGTAATTCTGAACAGGATTAAAACTTTTTTTCAGCACAAATTCAAACTTCACCGTTAGAACAGGAAATATACTGTTCCTTCACGGCTTTTACAAGATGAATCCCAGAGGTCAAACCAAGTGTTTTATTTTAATTATATATTTTTAATTAAATTTAACCTAAGTTCAAGAAAATTGCCGTTCGTGAGACTGCATTCTGAAACATGACCGAGGGGTGTTCGTGATACGAAATTTTCGAAAATCTTGGGTTATTGTTTCCGAAAATTTAGGGCTGACAACACATTCTTATCATAAAAAATTATTTAAAAAAAATAAATACATAAAATGTTCATTTCTGTGATTTTTTATGCAATTTAATTTTTTTTTACGTGAGGAGGGGGGAGGGGGTATCGAACTTCCTCATAGTTTCCAAAAATTTCAGACTGTTTTCAGAAAATGTTACTTGAGTCCACTATCACCCCTGGCCATGACCCCCCCCCCCCCTCCAAAATGAAATTATGTATCCGCCCCTGCTCTGTAGGGATTGTTTTGATTAAAAATACCTTCTGGGGAGAGGTGATCAAAAAAACCTTTCGAAGGGGATTTTTTGATCAAAAATACCTCCTGAAGGTTGTTGTTTTTTTTTTTTTTTTTTTTTTTTTTGTCAAAACAGCACTTTCATATGCATAAACTACTGTATTAGAATTTGCATTTGGGTTGAAACCGATGGCTCGGAGGAAGGGGGTTCCCCCCCCCCCCTCTCTGCGTCACTGTAGTAAGATAAAAGATACAAAGTAAAAGGAACAAATTCCAAGAATTTCGAGAACCTCGCAGATCAGATTTACGGTCGAGCTGTCTTTCTTTCAATAACCGTGATCCATTTTCATCAGGAACACACTTTATCAATAATCACTCCATTAAATAATGCAGCTGCTCTTGCAAAAGAATCGTAACAGTTACGCATCATTAAAACTTGTCGAACAAGTCGTTTTTCTGAAGACACCAGATGGTTACTCGAGAATTTATGCAGTTCATAAAACTATTATTCAGAGACACGACTACGCATTGTCAATGAATAATCATGGTCTGGATTCTAGAACATAAAAATCATGGTAGTAAAAATTTAATTACAAAAACATGATTCATTAGACGGGCAGAAATTATGAAACATAAACTAGGTTGCTCTTTTTTCTAGCTGGAAATATGTTTTCACGTCCATAAGGAAAAGATTTGGTGGAATATTACTCAATGTTGGGTCCATGGGCGTAGCTAAGATTCCCGCAAGCGAGGAGCAAGCATAGGCGCAGCAAGATAGTGTTTTTAAGGGGTCTAAGGACCCTTAACCTTCAAAATTTTCGACTTTCTGGAAAAAATATATGTTATGCATAATTTGATTCTGAACAATTTGTTACCTTTTTTTTTTCCATACGCCAAAAACTTTTCAAGTTATTGTAAAAATGCGTAAACTTTCCCCATAGAGATTTATGTTAACAGCAGCTGTTTAAGCCTCTTTTTCTCAGGTACCGGTTTCTTCGGTTTTCTCGTTTTGCGCGATGATATCTCAGAAAGTTTCTTATATATTTCCGTAAAACTTTTTATACAGGTTTGTCTGGTATATATTTATGATATGAACCTAAATTTTAACTAAAATGAAAGGTAATACTAAAAAAATATATATTTTTTTGCCCAAAATTTTGGAAATTTTTGATTATGACTTGTAAAATTTCAAAAAATAAATATATAATTTTAAAAAAATTAAACAAATTTAGGTTCAGGTCATAAATATAAACCAGACAAACAAGTATGAAAAGTTTTACGGAAATATATAAGAAACTTTCTGAGATATTATGCGCGCAAAACGAGAAAACCGAAGAAACCGGCACCTGAGAAAAAGAGGCTTAAACAGCTGCTGTTAACATAAATCTCTATGGGGAAAGTTTACGCATTTTTACAAGAACTTGAAAAGTTTTTGACGTATGGTAATAAATAAGGTATCAAATTGTTCAGAATTAAAATATGCATAACATATATTTTTTCCAGAAAGTCGAAAATTTTGAAGGTTAAGGGTCCTTAGACCCCTTAAGTTGTCCCTCTCTCCCTAGTATGGCGCTCGGAAATTGCTTGAAATTATAGTTATCCCGCCCCCCTCCCCTAAAAATATTTTATGCTATTTTTGGTCAGGTGAGGGTAGAATAAAAAAAAAATTGAAAAAAAAAAAAAAAATAGAACCGACTTCAAAATTGCTCTAAAAAGTGAAAAATAATTTTATTCTTTAAACACCATCGATAATATTTTTAAACATAATATTGAAGTTGGCGCAAAAACAAAAAGTAAATTCCAGTGTAACCATATGCTTCGTTCATATTTTTTTCAGAAAATATCCAAAATTAGGAACGAAACATTTATATCGTTACTAAAATAAGCTGTTATCAATAAATAATGTATAAGGTAGAGAAGAAACTGGGCTTGTTTAAATTTATAGTTGTAGCTGAGTTATGGTTGTGAATGATTTTGTCTATCATTTTTGCGCCAACTTCAAAAACTATGTTTAAAATTGTTATCGATGGTGTTTAAAGAGTAAAATTATTTTTCACTTTTTAGAGCAATTTTGAAGTCAGTTTTTTTTTTTTTTTTTTTCAAAATTTTTTTTATTTCATTCTTTTTAGTGTAAATATTTCAGAAATAGTAATTGTTACCATCACGAAACTTCACCTTATTTTTTTCATAAAAATGCTCCATACTAAAAAAAAATAAATAAATAAACATGTCTTAAAACTTTAAGCGATTGCCCCTAAAAAACTACCCTTGTTCCTCTCTGGAATTCATTTGTGTGTTAATCTAATTAACCATTTAAATATTACGTTTTCCCTAACTAATTTACATTTCACAGCATACAAGTTGCTTGTGATGCAACCCTGTATCTCCTTACTTAGCCCAGATCATCTGTTATTGGCATAGTTGATAACGATAAAAATACTAAACTATAGTTGAGGTAAACTTAACCTGGTAGCATTGTGATGGCTAAGCAGATCTTAATCACAACATTATCTCGCTTCCAGGTTAGGTTTACCCCCACTATAAAGCAATGACACTGAAGAAACTTGATGCTTGCTTCAGAGAAGCCTTCATTCAAAATTATCATTACAATTACTATTAATGTTACTGTTGTATGGCACCAAACTTTTATAACAATGGGTTTTATATTTAATCACTAGCAGTACCCGCACAGCGATGCCCGTGCTAAAAATTTAATAGAAGTCCGTTGAATAAAAGAAATTGACACCCACTCCCCCTCTGATGTGAAATGATCATTAAATTAGATATACAGTCCCCCCCCCCCCCCTGATGCGAAATGATCATTAAATTAGATTTACAGTTGCTTTAAAACTCTATTTAGCGAGTGAAGCGGTTTTTACTGCAATTTAAAATATTTCACCAAATAAACAAAAAAAAAAAAAAAAGCATGAAATAATATCTTTCAAATGTAAAAATAATTCCGCAGTTCTATTGTTTATCGCCAAACTTGCCCAGCAACTACGCTATCATAATCCATCCGTCTAATGAAAAAAAAAAAAAAACATCCCGTGGAACATTCAAAAATCATCGTCAGAAAAAAAGAAGAAAATGTCGCACATTTCACTCGGATAAAAATAAATCAAAAGTTTCTTTTCTTTCAAAACAAATCGCCAAAATAATGAATTGCATTAACGGTTGCCTTAAAACAATAATCCTATATTGAACCTGCTCAGCTCAGCGCCTAACGTGCCAAGCGACCACACTACCGGAACCAAACCCTTTTGCGAGTGAAGCGGATGTTTTTTCTTTGGCAATAATAAATGTTTCGCCAAACAAACAAAAAGGTATAAAATGACATTAACAGTAGCTTTCAAATCTTTATATATTAAGAGGTGCGTTGCCCGGCTTTGCCCGGTCTACCTTGAGAACAAAAATTGTGTCAAGTGACATATATTCAACAATTAATTCAAAGAATAACTTAACAACTTAAAGAATAACTTAAATAAAAGAAAAAAACATCATGCAAAATTACCCTTCCAAACAATGACGACAGATATTAAAATACTTTTAAGAAATTAAATTGCGAAAGATGGATTTTAAAAGCGTAACCATGGAAACATGAAATAAAATAAGTTTAAGAAATCAGATGCAAAATAAGGAATGGATTCAAAAAGCGTAACCATGGAAACGGGAAAATAAAATTGTTGACAACCTGAAGCAAAATGACATATTTCGAAATTGATTTAAAAACGTTTGTAACTTTTTTCCTTTGAAGATAGAAGCTAACTTTTTCGACCACAGGTCGAGAGAGATCTGGAGTAAAAAATCTCGCTTTTTCCAATGCTGTCAAAAAGAAAATTGTGGGACAATTCTTTCACTTTTTATTGATAGATTTAATGAAGAAAGTATTGCCAAAATTTCAGCTAAGCCTAAAAAAGTTCGAGTTAAAAACGCAAATTACTCCCGCCGTAATTAAGTTAGAGCATTGAAATAAATTGCTTAGAACGCAGAAAATTCTACCCTTTTTAGCAATATATAATATTAATTTGTGCAAGTAATTTTTCACCCCTTTAATAGCCAATAATAGGTAATTTACGTGAAATTTGAGCCTAAATTTGAATAAAAAAGAATTTTTCATCGGATTTTTTCGAACTATAGCCTATGTTACTCAGTAAGAAAGCACCTTTCATATAGTGAAAGAATTTTTCAAATAGGTGCAGGGGTTCCGGAGATTACCTCGAACATATAAACACACAAAAATCCGCCCTCTCTCTTTATAATATTAGTAAAGATTTAATAGGGAAACGGCATGATATTTACTGTCTTTTGCCCATGACTTTTTTTCTATAGAACAAATATGGTCAAACAAAGTAATGGGACCTAAGTTGAGCCATCCCCTATCCATTAAAAAAAGAATCATCAAAATCGGTTCACTAGGTGAGACGCTGTGAGTGAACAAACAACCAAAAAAAAAACATACATACGGTATGAACTGATAACCGCCTCTTTTTGAAGTCCGTTAAAAAGCGGTTATGTGGCTTTCCCCCGGATTTTTTCCAAAATTGAAGCCCTAAAGTTGCAATTTTAATTTAGATTTGATGGCATTTGAAAAGGGCGTGCGTGTCAGAGGTTTCTCTTCGAGGGCGAGGCAGTTGCCCCTCCCTGCCCCTATCTGGGTACACCCATGGTTGGATATGTACATTTCTTCAAGTTATCAGGCTTTATGGAATCTACATGATACGAAAAGGTGATTACCAAAGAATTTTTTAACACAGCTTTTGAAAAAAAAAATGGAAATCATAGGCTGTTGATACAAAGATGGACGTGGAAAGTTTTGAAACATTCCTAGAATCATCAGAAAAATTATTGCTGTGCATTGTGCAACGTCATTTATAATAGACTGACATTTTGCAACAATTAAAATTGAAAATTGTCGACAGGTTCGAAAACTAGTTGACTACGAACAAGTTCCATCCAGAACTAAACGAGCCCACTTTCCTTTACGCCAGCATTGACTTTGTAGCATCTGGTCAATATTATCTAAATTAGCTCAGACTGCAAATTATGTCAAACATTACACCTTTTTAACACTTAAAGTTGATTTATAAAAACAAAATATGCCTGTCTCATCTGGTGATATTGATGCGTAAAAAGGAGTAAATGAACAAATAAAGTACTAGTTGCACCTTTTAAACAATGCAGTGAATATATGTCCCACAAAAAAAAAGTCTAAATTTTTTTTCCAAAATAAACAAGAATAAAAGGTCAATAAAAATAAATTCATTTTATTTTGAAAAAAAAAAAAAAATTGTTGCTCTTTCTTTTGGGCAAAAATAAAGCTCCTCTGGTTTTATCCCCCCCCCCCCCCGTCGCCAAAATTAAAAGTATACTTGTGAAAATAAATAAATAAATAATAAAACGTCTTCTTAAATATAAATATTTTCTTCAAAAATAAAATCGTCTGCGCAGACCTTTCTCCCTGTTAAAATAACAAAGCACTCCGAATTTTCTTTTATTTTCTGCTGCTAAAAATAAAATAAATAAAAACTTTAGAATGAAAATAAAAACAAATCATCTCAAGAATCATTGTTTCACGGTGAAAACCAGAGCTGCTGAGTCGGAGTAGGAATTCGGAGTCGAAAGCTTTAAAATTCTTGGCGTCGGAGTCGGTCATTTTCCCTCCGAGGCTGTATTTCTACCAAGGTTGCATAGTCAGAGTCGGAGTCGCACTGATTTTGGGGTACATGAGTCGGAGTCGAAGGTCCTAAAATTCTTGGATTCATTTTCCCGGAGACTCAGTAGCCCTAGTTACAACATTTACGCTTTGAATTCATGTCATTTCGATTCAGTCATATTTAGCTCTGACATGCGTTAATGTTAAGTCTACGAAATAAGGTATTTCGATTTAAAATTTTTTACCCTAATTGAGAAAGTATTAAGAATCTGCGCAATTGTTTCATTTCTTTGGTGCTGTAAAATAATTTTTCGTCTCGTCTTTAATTTCGAAAAATTTTGAACTGTTCATAAAATACCCTTAAAACAACTCTCTAGGTCCTGTCCCCTAGTTTCCGACTAGGCTGACACGGCCACTCGTCGGGGAGAGGCCCTTTTTCTCTAGGCAGAGAAAAAGGGAATATTGTATCACAGAAACAATATAAAAATTTAAGTGAAGCAAAAGTAAAAGAAGGGTTTTTATTAGCCTACAAATTAAAAATCTTTCATGATGAAGAGTTGGAAAACAAATTATCAGAAGCAGAAAACGAATTGGCATTGAAATCAGTGTGCACTTCTCACATGAAAAGTCTGTCTCCTACTAAAACGCTACGAGATGGACCATTTTAGTCTTAATTTATAATCAAGCACGTTTTGTTTTATACAGACTCCGAGAAATTTATTCAAAGGACAGGAGAATAGTTAAAAACTGTTGTGCAGTTGAAAACTTTGCACGCTGTTGCTTTGCAAGAATTGCAGGCAAGTAAGAAATTAGGTATTTGCTGCAAGTCGGCATTAGCTTTGATCGTGTTTGGTAAAATGCTGCAGGAGCATACCAGATAAATAAGGATGTGCCAAGTTAACTGCTTAAAAAATATCCGGGTTTTCTTGGAAAGTTCCTAACTTATTCTAAAACGGACTCTGGCTTTTATTGGTTTTTGAATTCTTCAGAAACATTTCAGGTTAATTTCAGAAAGGTTACTGACTTTTGGAGAGAAAGTTTCCTGCTTTTTGCCAGATATTTTAATGGCAGAAACTAGGCACACCAACTGTCCATTATTTTCCAAGAACCTTTCTACTTTTTTTAGTGTTATTTTAGACACCTACTATAAAGTAGGGGCTTGAAAAAGTTGTTTGATGATAATGCATTTGTGCACATCGTTTTTCAACCATTACGCTTACCAAAATGTATTTCAATTAATGACGCAAATTCTAATTTAATATTAACAGTTAAAAGCATTTTAGAAAAAGAAGAAGCTTTCATGTTTTAAAATGATCCCATGAATTTCATTTCTCAGGGACAAATATTACACATTTCGCGAGAAATTTCTTTTCTGATAAGTAAATTTACACAGCTGGGTAAAAAATATTAAATTTCAGCGAAGGATTTCCCATAAATTATGCTGATGTTCATCTAGCGGACACTTCTTCGCGCGTCCATATCATCCTTTCGATCAAGGTAATCGCAGTAATCATTATTACCACAGCTGTAGAAAATGGATTTAAAAAATAAAAAAATACCCATTGCAATGTGAATCACACTAAAATATTCCACGAAGAAATGGTTTTCGCATTTCCCTCATAAATGGAAGCTTCTAGCACGAGAGAAATGGGTCACTATCAAGCAGGGTTTGGGAATGGTTTTGACCAGCGCTCCTAAAAAAGCAAGAACTGGTAAACACAAAGCACCTCAAGTGATTAAAACAACTTAAAATGACCTTTTGATTTTTTAATCAAAGAAACTAAACAAAGCTCAAAAAGAAAGAGCAACATATTTCTTAATTCGACGCCATAAAGTCTCAGAATCAAGCATTTTGTATCAATTAACTTAGTTGTTTGGCTGTTTCGTTCATTCCCTAAAAGATTTCAATTTTTTTTTCCTTTGAACAAAGCTAAAAGTTTAAAATAAGCATTCTACATTAGCTGGTGATGCAATGTATAATGGGGTTGTTTCCTTCAGTAAAAAGTACTACTTTTAGCCACTGAAGTTGATAGAATGAGCACATAAAATATCATGAACTCAGAAAATACTTTCATTTTCCGAACATTTGATTTTTAATTTTTTTTTCTTTCTTAATGTCTGATTTTTCAAACAAGTCGCGTGGTGTTTATGGCGTCACAAGTGATGTACTTCGGCGATGTACTAACCCACTGGCGCGTTGTATGTTTAGGCTTGCTGTCTACCGCGTTTCCAGGTTATGATAATTCAAAAGAGAATTAAATATTGCAATCTACGCTTGCTATCAACCATATCGTTGCCAGTACATGTGAGTAAAGATGCGAATTAAGCATTTCGCTCTGCGCTAATGTGGCATTTCATCACTTGTGATGTCATGTGCAGAAACGTAAAAAATAAAATTGAATCTGCGCACTGATTAAAATAATTGTTAAAAAACACTTAACTTCGTCAAATAATTTAAAGAATGGACAAAACCTATGTTTTTAAGCATGCTCTTTCGAAAAGAAAAAATTCTTTTAAAATTTCCGAAACGACCTCATTGTGAGTTAGTAATAAGGTCTCAAAGGTTTAGAATCAATATTTAATGATAATCTCCATCATATGAAATTACTGAAGCCGAAAAAAAGGACCTTGAAAAAGAGTCGGTTGGTGTTTGGTATTGGATCGATCTTATATATTAAAATCCAACCGTATCTATCGATCTCTGAACAGATGTTATTAGAACACCTCGAGAGCAAAAGCGAGCTGAGACTCGGTCAAGGTACTGAAAGAGAAAGATTCGTAGTTTTTCTTGGAAAATCACAAGCCCCGTCTCGCCTTTGAACGATTTTAATTAGTGAAAAAAAATGATACAGTCTTACCAGTAAAACATTTAAGTTCCCTGACCCAGTTCAACCCTTTCACAATAAAGCCTTTACCTGCATGTAAAACATTACCAAAACATATTATCAAATTATCATGCCGTGGCGCGAGTTTCATTGTTTATGACGTCAGGAGTGTTACTCGATCATTGGCTATTATATATGTGAGGATATATTGGTACGCTTAAAACTGTTTCTTTCATTATTTATGTACACTGCTCGACATTGAAAATGCAACACCAAGAAGGAGTGTTCAGAAATTTATGCAAATTTTAGAGTAGACGTACATTACTGAGTTATGTAAATGATGCGAAATGCGCAGCTCTCCGACGCACGTGAAGTAAGATATAAAGGGAAGGAACTTTCAGAATGGGCAATGTTCGTGTCGTTATTTCTGACTGGAGAATTATTGAAGATTTTTTTTTTTCTTTTTTTTTTTTTTTTCTTGGAGGATACGTGTAATACGAGAGAATGCCAGGCCGCCCCACAGTGGTCAATTTATTGAATCTAGCTGGAGAAAAATCAAAATTGCATCACTGTTATTTCGCGATAACTAATATTTTATTAGAAACTTAAATACCTATAAATCAGGGAACCATGTCTAATTTGGACAGGAAGTTCCTGAATTTTTTCCTGTAATGGGTTAAAGTTCGCATTTAGCAAAAGTGCATTTTGTGACCTTCTACATGGAAGATAATTGATTATCGTTAAAATTTGTCAGCCTAATTTTAAATTATTTATGTTTATATATTGTCATTGTGTTATCCAATGTTAATATTATTTATCAGTTTCATTAATTAAATGCGAGTTTTAGATGCATTTTTTTCCAAGATAAGAAGTGACGAATAATACACCATTTCGTCAAAAGTTATTAGAGCAGCAAAAAAATTCTCCACGAGCCTCCGCCTTTTAATTTACGTTTTCATGTACCTGGTATATCTAAAAACATCTGGCCAAAATACTATAGCCGGATCTATCCGGCCATACGAGTATTATCAATTTTCATGAATCATGGTGCCAAAAACTAAATTTCTATTCAATAAAGATGATCATGTTTGATTTCCTTTTCCCTTCAGTAATGTTTTTTTTAACTATCGTCTGCTGTTGAATGTCGTCTGCTGTTTATTTTTAAACCTTTTTTTGAGCAATCACGATTGCTTATTGCTTTCATTTGACTGTTTTGATGTCCTATCATTTTATTTTCCCGCCAACACCCTCTGCAGCACCACCGTCGCTTCGACCGGCCGGCCTCACGATGCTGCTCCTCTAGCGAAAACCGTCTCCAGGTTGCGTCAATATCCTACACTTACAGGCATACATACACGCACGTACATACACACTCATACATACATACACCTACGCACACAAACACATACACACACGCATACATACAGACACCTACACAGTTGTACCCACACACTCATGCCTGCACACAGACACAAACACATATGCCTACACACACATACACATTCTCCCCCCCCCCCACACACAAACACTCATACACACAACTACCCACACACTCATACCTGCACGCAGACACAAACACATATGCCTACACACATACACATACCCGCCTACAAAAATACACATACCCCCCTACACACATACCTCCCACACACATAAACACACACACTCGTGATTGCGAAAAACATAATTTTGAATTCAAGATGTCAAAATTCAAACTAATTTTTTTTTTTTCCTTTGGTAACTATAAGTAATTTTTATAACTATTCTAAAGTTTTTTTTGGAATGCATTGCAGATGGTAGTAATAACGTTCGTCTCTGCATATGTAAGTGAAACAAATATATTTTCTTATCATTAATACATGTGAATTTATGCTGATTTAATGGTTTCATTAAAAAAGCAAACTCTTTTTGATTTTTGGCTTCTAAATAAGGACTCGAATAGTGTATATAATTTTGTGATTGAAACTTTAAACTTGAATGACTGTAAGAATGATATTAAGCTAAGTGTTGTAAATACTGTAAATAATTTTTGTGTACATGTAAAAGACAAATGGAAGCGTTGCTCTTCCTCACAGAAAACTTTCTTGCGAAAACATTCTATTTGGTTAAAAAGTGATATTATAATTGATGAAAGAGTTGTTAAAGAAGCTGTCATAGGACTTCCAGGATCTTCAAAAATACAGCAAAATTTTGCAGCTCGCGGTCGACCTACAACAACTTTTAAAAATTCAAACCTTAAAACTAAAAAACGTAAAGTCGCATCTGTTATTCAAGATAGTAGTTCAGAGCAATTAGTTTTTTCCGGTCAAATTAGTCTTCGTTCTTCAGGAGAACGAGATGCTGCAGAACTCTTACAACAAGTAAATGTGTCACCAAAAAGAGCTACTAGAATCAAAACGGCTTTAAAAAGAACCGTAACAAATGAAGTAGTGAAACTAACACCTGACTAAGCTTTAACCTACTATGTAAATACAAAACTGACAAAAAGTCTGTACATTGAAACACACAAATTAGCTAAAAATAAGAATGCAAATATATATCCATGTTATGAAAAAGTATTAGAATCAAAGAAAAAATGTTATCCAGATGATATATATATAACTGACATTTCTGCCGAAATAAATCTTCAGTCGCTTATAAACCATACAATATTGTGGCTTTTTCAAAGTGAATGTGAAAAATTCGAGGAACTTTTAACCGTAGATACTTCTTCCATAAATATGATTTTTAAATGGGGATGTGACGGAACTTCTGGTCAAAGCACTTATAAACAGAAATCCGAAAGCACAGAAGTCTGTTACGATGATTCATCTGTGTTTACTATTTCATTAGTACTACTTCAACTAAAAAGTCAAGAAAAGGAGCTCTGGAAAAATCCTCGGCCATCTTCAACCAGATATTGCAGACCAATAAAAGTAATTTTTGAAAAAGAGACTCCAACATTAATGAAGAAAGAAGTTGATAAAATATAATCTCAAAAAGCAAGCCTTTGTCCTTCAAAAATCAAAATTAATGATAGAGAATTTTTGGTGGGACAATCATTGGTAATGACTATGGTTGATGGGAAAATTTGTAGCATTCTAAATGAACAATCTAATCAAAAATGTTACATTTGCGGAGCTTGTCCTAAAGAAATGAATGCGCTTGAGAAACATACTCAAAAATCAATAGATCCTTCAAAAGGTTCCTCCAATAGATCCTCCAAATTCAGGTTTGGATTATCAGGTTTACATGCTTGGATCAGATGCTTCGAGTGTCTTCTTCATTTGTCATATAAACTTGAAGTGAAAAAATGGCAAGTAAGAAATCAAGAAGATACGGAAACGGTAAAAAGGCGTAAAAAATATATTCAAGATAGATTTAGAAAAGAAATGGGCCTTTTGGTAGATATGCCCCGAAGCAAATTTCTGGAACAACAAATGACGGAAGCACTGCTCGCAGATGTTTTGCTAATCCGACATTGTCATCCGATATAACGGATTAGACGTTGGATTTATACAGCGTTTTTCAATAATTTTACAAGCCGTTTCTAGTGAACAAGAAATTAATGAAGACGAATTTGAAAAGTTTACTTTTGACACTGCGAAACTTTATGTTCAAGTATATAACTGGTATTTTATGCCGGCTAGTGTGCATAAGCTGTTAATTCATGGAAGAAAAATTATTGAGCATGCCATTCTACCAATAGGACAACTTAGGACCTTTTAATTACAAAGCTGAGAAGCAACTCTAAAAAAACATGAGAATTTACTATCTAAAGAAGCTGCATTGTTGCTGAGAAACAACCAAAAGATAGACTACAGTTCCTCAGACAGTAGTTCTGCTGAAGATGACGAAAATTTTAGTTACTGACGCTTTTATTTTATGTAGTTTTATGTGAAAATTCTAGTTACTGACGCTTTTATTTTATGTAGTTTTATGTTTACTATCAATTAACGACCGAATTAAAACTACTAACTCGGTTTGACAAACCAAAGTATTTTTGTCCAGCTAGATTTCTGAAATCGACCACTGTGCGCCGTCAACGAAGGCCCTTCCAGCAGATAGACGATTTTACGAGGGGTATGGTGATCGGACTGAGAAGGGGAGGTTGGTCTGTACATCAAACCGCAGCTGATACCCACATGGATGCGAGCACGGTGCATCGGCTGTGCCGAAGATGGTTGGAACAACGAAATGTGGCAAGATTGAGGGGTGCAGGGGCAGCCAGAGTGACGTCATAACGCGTGGATCGGCTCATCCACCGACAAGCTGTAGCAGACCCACAAGTCACTTGCTCTTCGGTTCTGCAGCAGGTGCAAGATACCCTGAATGTTCCCGTGTCAACCAGAACCATTTCCCGTCGTTTGGTAGCATGTGGTCTGCAATCACGGCGTCCGCTAAGAAGACTGCCATTGACCCCACAAAATAGACATCAACGTTTAGTATGGTGCCGGACTAGAGCGACGTGGATGACAGAATGGCGAAATGTCGTGTTCTCAGATGAATCTCGCTTCTGTTTATCCAGTGATAGTTGCCGCATACGTGTGTGGCGTCGACGTGGAGACAGATCTAATCCGGCAGTAACTGGAACGTCCCAGCGCACGACAACGTGGCATAATTGTTTGGGGCGCAATTGCGTACAATTCCATATCACCTCTAGTTCGTATTCAGGGCACTATGACGATTATGGGTGAGCTCGCATCCCCCCCCCGGTTAAAAAAAAGAAATTATTATTATTTTTTTTAAATATTTAAACTTTCTGAAAATAATTATGTGTGTTAAATAAATGAAATTGAATTCATTTTAAACACAATGTAAACTACAAAATACTTAAACTACTAAGTAAATCACGAAATATATTAACATCATGTTAATGTCCATGATTGTCGGCAGGGTCACTGACGTCATTTTCACCCCCTGACTTTCAAAAATAAAAATTA
Organism: Uloborus diversus; assembly: GCF_026930045.1. Lineage (NCBI taxonomy): Eukaryota > Metazoa > Arthropoda > Arachnida > Araneae > Uloboridae > Uloborus > Uloborus diversus. Next base: position 63,474,408 of record NC_072736.1, on the reverse strand, counting down.
ATTAATCAGATGGGGAAAAGCCGCAAAATACATCCCGAAAATTATTAATCTCACGTTTATGTCCAGTACCCTTTCCGGCGCTGTAGTACGCCTCCCTTGCAGCACCGGTAAGGGACTGCAGGTAGGCACTTTCACCCATTGGATTTTCAAAATAAATAAATAAATTTTAAAAAGCAATACTAATCTAATGTTTTTAATAATATTATTTTAAATCTTTTAATAACTAATTATTTGAAATGAGAAAAATTAATTTTATTTTAATCAAGGTCAAATTAAACTAGTATGTTGTGGCCATCACGAAACATTCTTCTATACATATATTTTTTTTTTCTGATCCCTCCCCATGCTTGACGAGCAAGCAATATTCCCAACAAAAACAAAATTACACATGCAAAAACTTGACGACCATCCCAATGTCTGAATTATTGCAAAAGCAAAGCAAAGAGCGAACATTGAAAGTTATTTTTAAAGCCTTGCTTGAATTAATTACAAATATTTCATTTGTTAACAAACATAAGATGGCAAAAGTTAAAATTTTTAAATCATTGAGATAATATTTCCGATCATTTCCATACAATTAAAATCACGAGAAATACGCAGACGACATCTATTACGATTTATCTTTCTTATTGTTGCATTAATAAAGCTATTTTTATTCGCAAAAAAAAAAAAAAAAAAAAAAAAAAAAAAACCCTCTTGGAGCGATTGGCGTCAAAATTGAACCGAAGCCTGTTTACATATGGATTCACATATATTCCAAATTTCAACCAGAACGTAGCATTACTTCTTGAGATAGGGCACTCACAATGGAAAAAAAGAACGGGTGATTGCGCTACCCCCTTTTTAGCTGTTGACACCAAAATAAAATCAGCTCCTATACCCACTAAGGGCTACTTGCCGATAAATTTTTCTTTCATTCCGTTCATTATTTCTTGAAATACAGCAGTCACAATTGACGACAAAAACGTTCTATAACTCAACCCCCGTTTGAGTTATTGACACCAAAATTGAATCAGCACCTGTTCCTGTTAATGGCAACACATGGACCAAATTTTGTTTGATTCCGCCAGTTACTTCCTGTGGAATAGCAAGCACGCGCAACTCAAAAAACGTCCCATTGCTCCACCCCCCTTAGAGGAATTCGCGCCAAAAACCAATGGGCACAAGTTCACATAGTGGCACATATGTGTACCAAATTTCGTTCGATTTCATGCGGTAGTTTTTGCTGTAGAGCGGCCACAAAAAACTGGTCACACACAGACGTGACACACACACTCACACACACAGACGTGACACACATACACTCACACACACAGACGTGACACACATACACACACACACAGACAGACAGACAGACATTTTCCAAAAATAGTCGAAATGGACTCAGTACACCTCAAAACGTTTGAATCCGTCAAAATTCGAAAATTTGCACGAATCCAATACTTTCTTCTGTATATTAGATATAGAAGAAAGTAAAAAGGGCAAAAATATTGTGATCAGAGAAATACGTAAAATTTTTTAACTAATTAACTTCAGCAAAGACTAAAATACATCTCAGTATTCGCTTTAAAATAAATAAAATAAAATTAGATAACTAAATTTTAAAAAAAAACTAAAAATAAATAAATTAAAAACTAGTAAAAAACATCTTAGCGATATACATGCGGGTGTACCCTTCTGTATGTGAAACAGCCGGCGCCTATGGACAAGATTCAGAATTCTTATGCTGGCAAAGAAAAAAAATATCAAACTCTTTTTATTTCCTCCAAATTATTGATAACTTGTCATATTTTTTTTTTTTTTTTTTTTTTGAAACTACATAAGCAGTAATTTAAAACAAGTAATAATTTCTGTGTAACAATGGAAAGACATTTTTTGAATTAAAAAAAAAAAAAAAATCTGTAACGATATATGCACACACATACATACAACACAACACACAACAGTGGTGCATCTAGAAAATAACTTATCGGGGGGGGGGGGTACAATAGGAAATAAATTTCATCAATTTGATTGATTTGATTTGCTTATCAAATCTCTCAATTTTAAAACTTGTTTGAAAATCGCAATTTCAGACATCTTTGATGATATTGTAAAGTAAGACAAAACAACGTTAGAAGAAGCACAAATTTGTAAATTACAGCAGACACGTGTTTCGGCGTTACAGGGAACGCCTTTTTCAATGCAAAAAATAATGAGCTTATGGATGAAAAGACATCCGACAAAAGCCAAGAGCAGATAAGCATGCAGCTTAAAAGATAAAAACAGCGGATTAGCCAAACACCAATGACAAAGTTATAAACCGATCAGGAACCAATAGGAATGCAAGCAAAGGCCAAGAGTTTTCTCTTAGGTACGAACCCAGAAAGAAAGAATTCAATTGGACAAAGATTAAGCCGAAGCTAAAACAAAAAGAAAAGAAATTGTCAGTAACCGTGAACCGCAAGAAAGGAAAAGCTGAATGGAAAACCATGAAATAAAATAAACAGAAACAAAAAATATCCGAAAAAAGGAAAAATAAAGATAAATAGAAGAAAATTGGGGGGGGGGGGGGCGGTGTCAATCAAGACAAAAAGGTAAAAATAAACAGAGGAAGATCGATAAAAATGAATCTAAAAAAAAGGGGGGGATGGGGAAAGGACAGTATTAAAGATATGGGAGTCAAATGTTAGAAAAATATGGAACTGCACTAAGATCGTTAACTAAGTTAGAACTGTTCCTCAAAATATGAAAGGATTCCCAAAAGTCAAGATCTGATGAATTGGGGCATTTTTGGATAATCTGATAAGAGTTAAAATCAAAAGAGTGATTCGAATCCCAACAGTGTTGAGCAATACTAGACTTATTTAATTGTTGTTTTTTCACATAATTTTGATGCTCTTTCAAGCGAATTTTTAAAGCACGCCGAGTCTGTCCAATATAAGCAAGTTTACAACTACAATTAATTCTATAAATTCCACAACAATTAAGAGGGTGAATAGGATCTTTAAGAGGAGGTCTATGAGGAGGTAAAGAAACAGCAAAAGGTTTGCGATAAACAGTAGTTTCAAAACCAATTTCAGTACGAGAAACAAGTACATCAAGAAATGAAATGCAATTATTCCGTTCTGCTGTTTCTTTACCTCCTCATAGAATATCGTCTCATCCTCAAAATCAAAAATATTCTGCTTTCAATTCTTTTGTTTATCGCGCAATTAATATTTGTTCTTCGTCGGAACTTCTCAAAGTGGAACTTAATTATCTTAAAGCTGTGGCAATTGATAGAGACTATCCGCCAACTTTGATTGATTCCATTTATAAAAAACTTTCAAATAAATCCCAAACTAATGTTCTTAACCGAACCTTCATCAGAAAGAATTTGGTTGTTTTGCCATTCTTTCCATCTGTAAGCTATCAGGTTGCTAAGATTCTAAAACGTTTCCAATTCCAGGTGGTGTTCTCTCCTATTAATAAACTTTCATTCTCTTCTCTTAAAGATCCTATTCACCCTCTTAATTGTTGTGGAATTTATAGAATTAATTGTAGTTGTAAACTTGTCTATATTGGACAGACTCGGCGTGCTTTAAAAATTCGCTTGAAAGAGCATCAAAATTATGTGAAAAAACAACAATTAAATAAGTCTAGTATTGCTCAACACTGTTGGGATTCGAATCACTCTTTTGATTTTAACTCTTATCAGATTATCCAAAAATGCCCCAATTCATCAGATCTTGACTTTTGGGAATCCTTTCATATTTTGAGGAACAGTTCTAACTTAGTTAACGATCTTAGTGCAGTTCCATATTTTTCTAACATTTGGCTCCCATATCTTTATCTGTACTTTCCCCATCCCCCCCCCTTTTTTTTTAGATTCATTTTTATCGATCTTCCTCTGTTTATTTTTACCTTTTTGTCTTGATTGACACCGCCCCCCCCCCCCAATTTTCTTCTATTTATCTTTACTTTTTCCTTTTTTCGAATATTTTTTGTTTCTGTTTATTTTATTTCATGGTTTTCCATTCAGCTTTTCCTTTCTTGTGGTTCACGGTTACTGACAATTTCTTTTCTTTTTGTTTTAGCTTCGGCTTAATCTTTGTCCAATTGAATTCTTTCTTTCTGGGTTCGTACCTAAGAGAAAGCTCTTGGCCTTTGCTTGCATTCCTATTGGTTCCTGATCGGTTTATAACTTTGTCATTGGTGTTTGGCTAATCCGCTGTTTTTATCTTTTAAGCTGCATGCTTATCTGCTCTTGGCGGATGACAGCGGACCTCCATAGCCGCCGGTTATGTTATTCATCGCTCTTAAATAACCGCCTTTTTCAAGGCGGCCGTTACGATCAAATTTTTGAATCTCCCGCACAAGGAGCCCAAAATGGCACAATCTGGCCCTAACGGGAACCAGATAAGCCCTTTGGTAACTCTTGATTCGATATGTGAGAGAGAAAATTTTGATTTTGCTAACATTTTAAAGAAATTGTTAAGTAATGATTTATCATGTGAAGACTTAAATTTTTATTCAGTAAAAATTGATGCTATTTTAATAGAAGGTTATGATAAATGCATTAATGACTGTGAGTCATTTAGAAAACTGCACAACCTTAAGTACTCAATAAACTTAAAACTTAACGAACTTGAAGCTTTGAGATATAAAAGTATTATTAATAGGTTAGAAACTGAAGTAAACACTCTGAAAAATCAAATGATAGAATTGAACACAAAAATTGATAACAATGGTGCTGATATTAATTTAAGTAATGGGGCTGACCCCAAACACCTAACTAAATGTTTTAATCCCCCTAAAAGCAAGAAAAAAAATAACAAAAAAAGATCAAACGAAAATCCTACTATTGCAAATGAATGCAAAATTACCAAAATAAATGATAATGCCTCTACTAGCAGTAGCAAGGGAAAAAATCAAGAAACAATCGATAATATTGATACCAACCTGACCAATTGTAAAGCTCTAAGTGAAACAAATCTGGAAAAAAGAAACCAGAACAACGACTCCATACAAAATATGGACTTTGAAAATGAGTCAATAAATTCGGACAACGAAAGCATTGAAATTGATATTGAACCACCTACAGTCCTACCACTATTCGAAAAACCAGCCTCCACCTCAAATGAAGAGGGGGAATGGCAGCTTCAAAGACGTACTGAAAAAGGTATCCCCCCCATCTGGGTGGATAACGTCACAGACCCAGTGAACACCCTCAAAAAATTCACCGAAATTGCCGGTGAAAACATCACTGGAAAATTAATGCACAATGGTAAACTGATGTGCAAAATAAAAAGTACTAATGCACACAGAATACTTAAATCCTATCTTGACGAAAATAACATAGCAAACCATACCCTACTTCTGCCTGATGAAAAAATGTTAAAAATAGTCATCAGAGGTTTACCAATTAACTCAAACCCTGCTTGGATTACTACAGAACTAAATAAACTGGGATATTACCCATCCCATTTCACTCAACTGCACAAAGGCAGAACACACGAGCCCCTCCCATTATTTATGATTCACTTACCTCTATCAAGTCAAAACCAAACAATTTGGAATCTGCAATATCTTGATAATCTAAAAATAAGTGTTGAACCACTTCGGAAAAAAAACTCAGTCAGTCAATGCTGGTATTGTCAACAATTCAATCACAGTTCGTTCGGCTGCAACAGACCTTCGGTTTGTGTTAAATGCGCCGGACCACACAGATCAAGCAACTGTGACCGTGACCAAAATCTCCCTCCAACATGCTTCTTGTGTGGTGGCCCTCACACATCAAACTACTCAAAATGCCCAAAAAGGCCACAAAAACCAAACATTGACCTCCTAAAATTCAATCAAAAACCAAAAAATGACCATACAAAGCAAAATGAAGTCGACTGGAACAATACCAGGAGAGTAAACAACATGAAAGAAAATTTGAGCAAGCCGCACTCGACCCCATTACAGCATCAGGGTCCCCCAAAGCAGCTACAAAACAATCAGCAAAAATCAAATGAAAACAGTGCCCTAAGCACAAATTTACTAAACTCACTAAGTATGACATTAATAGCTCTCCTTGGAGAACTGCAAAAAATGAGTACACAAACAAACCATGGGTAGTTACTCCAACTTTAAACTTGTCTCCTGGAATTGCAATGGCATCCAGGACCAATTCCAAACAAAAATTACTGAACTTTCTGCATTTATTGAAAATTATACCCCAGACGTTATCTGTCTACAAGAAACAAAATTAAAGCCTCAAGAGAAATTCTTTATTCCCGACTACACTGTTTACCGTGAGGATCGCCTCTCTAATGCCGGTGGTGGTACAGCAATCCTAGTGCACAAAGCACTAAAACACAAACAGTTACCCACCATCAAATCTACCTTCGAAAATACTATTGCCGAAATCACTTGTGACAATAACAAACTTATTGTAAGCTCAATTTATTTGAACTTACAAACCTTACACTACTACAATGATATTGAAAATTTACTTAAAAATCCTATAAATACTATCCTCATAGGGGATTTTAATGCAAAGCACAGATCTTGGAGTTCAGGCGGCGGTAACACAGCCGGTAAAAGAATTTATGAAATGGCTGGAAAAAACAATTTTCAAATTCTAGCTCCCTCAGACCCCACCCACTTCTATGGTGATAGAATTAGCACCACTATTGATTTTGCGATTACAAACTTCAACAATTGCTTTACTATCGAATCTCTCCATGAGCTTCGATCTGACCACAACCCAATCATGATAAACTTCCACATAAATCATACCAAACAAACATACCAAAAAACCATCACCACTATTAATTGGGAAAAATTCGCTACTACACTTGAAAGTATCACTCAAGTCACTCCCCATATCCTAAACCAAGACAACATTGACGAAGCTATCAGCTTCATAAACGAAAAAATCAAAGAAGCAAAAACAACTGCCTCCTATACTAGGATTGTCACAAACAAACCTATCAAGCTCCCCACATACATCCTGAGTACCATAAAACTAAAGAATCACTTTAAGAAACTCTGGAACTCTACCTTTTACCCTCCTAATAAAACAATGTATTATCACCTCACGAAAACAGTCAAGAAACTAATTTCTGACTACAAAAAAGAACTAGTATGTTGTGGCCATGACGAAACTTTCTTCTATATTTTTCCTTTTTCTGATCCCTCCCCATGCTTGACGAGGAAGCAATATTCCTAACAAAAACAAAATTACACATGCAAAAACTTGACGACCATCCCAATGTCTGAATTATTGTAAAAACAAAACAAAGAGCGAAAATTGAAAGTTACTTTAAAAGCCTTACTTGAATTAATTACAAATATTTTATTTATTAACAAACATAAGATGGCAACAGTTAAAAATTTTAAATCATTGAGATAATATTTCCGATCATTTCCATACATAGACTAATAATAAGAGTAGACCGAGCTTTCTCATTCTTACTGATAAAGAAAATTGGTTCATAGATGTATCATGTGACTAGTGGAAGGGCTTGGCGAAGACTTTGGCAGCATGGTTGCTAGATGGCAGCATTATCTATAGTTTGGCACTCGACATGTATTTTAAGACAATGTGTTTTCATTAAAAAAAACTTCCAAGTGCTGAGATTGAACTGTTTTTCTTTTAGTTATGCATTATTTTGACATTAGTAATAGTTTTTGATCAGTTTTCGGTAACTTTTATTTCATTTGGAGCTGTCAGCGTTGGCATGAACGAAATGGCGTAAACGTTTTGCGTTAACGCAAAAATGTACTAATCGGTATCTTAAATTGAAACTGTAGGTAAAAATCTTACCGTTTGCTGATTCTTCTTGGTCGCTTGCATCTTTTATTGCTTAGAGAGTTATTGAAATTGACTAAAGAAAATGCACAATGCTATCTAAACGAAAAACTCACTATATTAACAAAATATTTACAACTTAGAATAACAAATTTACAAATCGGACTCCATAAAAGATCATTCTTCCGTGTTCCATCAATTCTATTTATTTTAGTTCGTGCTGGCGTTGATCGTCTGCTACGATTAACGCCCGCTGTTGCTAGGATATCCACCAGTCACATGGTTTGGTTTATGAGCAGCAAAAGGGTTGCCATAGCTCGGTCTACTCTTATTATTAGTCTATGTTTCCATACAATTAAAATCACGAGAAATACGCAGACGACAATCTATTACGATTTATCTTTCTTATTGTAGCATTAATAAAACTATTTTTATTCGCAAAAAAAAAAAAATCAACACCTCTTGGAGCGATTGGAGTCAAAATTGAACCAAAGCCTGTTTACGTATGGATTCACATATATTCCAAATTTCAACCAGAACGTAGCATTACTTCTTGAGATAGGGCACTCACAATGGAAAAAAAGAACGGGCGATTGCGCTACCCCCTTTTTAGCTGTTGACACCAAAATAAAATCAGCTCTTATACCCACTAAGGGCTACTTGTCAAAAAATTTTTCTTTCATTCCGTTCGTTATTTCTTGAGATACAGCAGTCACAATTGACGACAAAAAACGTTCTATAACTCAATTCCCGTTTGAGCTATTGACACCAAAATTGAATCAGCACCTGCTCCTGTTAGGGGCAACATATGGACCAAATTTTGTTTGATTCCGCCGGTTACTTCCTGAGGAATAGCAAGCACGCGTAACTCAAAAAACGTCCCATTGCTCCACCCTCCTTGGAGGAATTCACGCCAAAAACCAATGGGCACAAGTTCACATAGGGGCACATATGTGTACCAAATTTCGTTCAATTTCATGCGGTAGTTTTTGCTGTAGAGCGGCCACAAAAAACTGGTCACACACAGACGTGACACACATACACACACACACACACACACACACATACACACACACACACACATACACACACACACACACACACATACACACACACACACACACACACATACACACACACACACAGACAGACAGACATTTTCCAAAAATAGTCGAAATGGACTCAGCACCTTGGAGGAATTCACGCCAAAAACCAACGGGTACAAGTTCACATAGGGGCACATATGTGTACCAAATTTCATTCAATTTCATGCGGTAGTTTTTGCTGTAGAGCGGCCACAAAAAACTGGTTACACACAGACGTGACACACATACACACACACACACACACACACAGACAGACATTTTCCAAAAATAGTCGAAATGGACTCAGCACACCTCAAAACGTTCGAATCCGTCAAAATTCGAAAATTTGCACGAATCCAATACTTTCTTCTATATATTAGATATAGAAGAAAGTAAAAATGGGAAAATTACGCGCAATCCCTCTCTACTGAAGACAACTCACTATACCAAGCTACTAGAAAACTGAATAAAAAAACCCAAATCATTCCCCCCCCCCTCCACAGTAGCAATGGAATGGCTTACGATGAAAAAGAAAAGGCTAATGCAATTGCCTATTCACTAGAACAGCAATTTACACACAGCACCCAAAGCTATAACAACAATTTAATTGATCATGTAAATAGAGAAAACAACATCTTTCTCTCTGCTGAAAACCTTTTCCTTCCCCCTCCACGAATCACCCTTGACGACGTAACAACTGAGATCAAAAAACTGAAAAACAACAAAAGCCCAGGTGAAGATGGAGTTAACAACTTGATATTAAAAAATCTCCCGATAAACATTCTCATTTATATTACCCAAATTTTCAACCTCTGCATAAATTTAGGATATTTCCCGAACATTTGGAAAAATGCTATAATCGCTCCTATCCCCAAACCTAACTCGAATCCAAGCTTCCCTCAAAATTATAGGCCAATAAGCCTACTAAATTCCCTTTCAAAAATTTTTGAAAAAATTCTATTAGCAAGAATCAACTCATATCTTGACGAGCACAATTTGATACCAAATTATCAATTTGGTTTTCGCAATAAACACTCTACAAAACATCAACTCTTAAGAGTTACAAATCATATTACTGAAGGCTTACGGAAAAATCATCGCTCAATTGGACTTTTCCTAGACATTTCCAAAGCATTTGATAAAGTATGGCACAAAGGGCTAATCTACAAAATGATTAAATTAAAAATCCCTAAATATCTTATAAAAATAACTAACTCCTTCCTACAAAACAGATCTTTTCAAGTCAAAATCAGAAATTCCCTCTCAAACAAACACCCAATCCAAGCTGGCCTCCCACAGGGGGCAGCACTCTCGCCGCAACTCTACAACATCTACACCCATGATGTTCCAACTTACAACAATACCCTCATATCTATGTTTGCCGATGATACGGCCCTTATTGCTACAAACCCCGATCCCGACATCGCCCATCTCCTCCTCCAAGAACACACTAAAAGATTACAATCATGGTTTATAAGATGGAGATTCGACATAAATACTGACAAAACAAAACTCATCTATTTCACTAAAGGGAAAGTAAAATTCTTTCCCCCTCCTATAAAACTCTATGGAAACGACATTCTCTATTCAAATTCGGTCAAATACTTAGGTATTCAACTTGCTGAAAATCTAAATTTCAAACAACATGCTACCAACAAAGTGTTGGAATGTAAAGAAAAAATGATAACAAACTACTCGCTGTTGGTCTCTCCCAAACTCAGTCTCTCAAACAAAAGACTACTATACCTTACTATTCTGAGACCAAAACTCCTCTATGCAATTGAGATTTGGGGATATGCGGCAAAATGCCACATCAACTCCCTACAAATATTTCAAAATAAGATTCTTAGACTTATTACCAAAGTTCTTAAATATGTCAGAAACAATACTCTGCACAAAGACCTAGGAGTTGAATCAATCACAAAATACATTAGAAATCAAGCCACCAATTTCTATACAAAACTCCACCCCCACCAAAACCCTAACATTGCAGATCAAATTCACTACATCTCCAACATCAAACAGTATAAAAACCCTTCAAACACTATGATTCTAAATTTTGAAACTATCAAAAATTTTCAAACTACTGCAGCCAGACGTGCAGATACGACCCACCCCTTCCAGCCTCCTTGAGCCAATGGAAGCACTCCTCCCATCTGAGGATTAGCTCTCGTCCAATGGGACTTGCCTGAAGTTCGAATCTAAAAATTTTTTAAATTGTTTAAATCAGCATTTTTTTTCTGATGTTTTTCTGTCTGTTTTCTCTAAGACTAGTCTTTCTAGTGATTAAATCACATAAAAATAAATAAATTTATGGGGTCTCCCCATATAGTATTTATTTTTTAATTACTCTCTCTCACAATTGAAACAAGATAAAGGGACCTGAAATCCCAAAATCTAAAACCAATTCGAAGAATATATATCTGCTCTTGGCTTTTGTCGGATGTCTTTTCATCCATAAGCTCATTATGTTTTGCATTGAAAAAGGCGTTCCCTGTAACGCCGAAACACGTGTCTGCTGTAATTTACAAATTTGTGCTTCTTCTAACGTTGTTTTGTCTTACTTTACTGTTCAGCACAAAGGTATTTATTTATCTTATCGTCTTTGATGATGTTAGGGGAAAGAAGGGTACAGGGGATTCCACGGAAATTTGTAGAAATTGATGCTTCAAAACGCTGTTACAGTCCATATTTATTGACGTTAGGCTAAGGGATGGGGCTCCAAGACTCTCCCCGATCGTTTTATTTATTTACTTATTTATTTATTTTTTGAAAAATAAATAGAAATCAATTCCTCCTCCTCCCTCCAAATTCTTCGAAATTGCAGTTCCAAAATTGCAATAGTCGACAAATTTTCAAGATTTTTACAGGAAGTGGTTCTAGAGCTCTCCCCTGCAATTTCTTTCAAAATTGAAGTCCTAAAATCGGAGTGATGGAAAAAAAAAACTTCGTATAATTCGCGGATATTCCGATGATTTAACATACAATTTTAGCAACTAAATCAAAAACTCGAAGAAGTAGTAATTTTTAAGGCATGTTCAAATCTAATATAAAAAAATATTCTAAAAAATGATTATTTCTTTTCTAAATTGTTATCATATTACGCTAATTACTTAAAGACAAAGAGCAAAGAAAGGAGCAAACGTTATCTCTTGTGCAAATGAAGGCTTCTCCCTTTACTGTATGTTGTATATTTTTCATAGCCTGAATCGAGTGCATTCATGCTATGTAAAATTAACAACATATCGGCAGGGTAACGGTCTCGGCGAATCCCTGCTGCAAACATTGAGGTTCAATGCGTTGGTGTTGAAGAAGAAAAACTCACACACGCACACAGATAATCCGCGGCAGCGTACAATCCGCACCTCATTAGTTTTACACTTTTGTAATAGATAATCCACATAAAAATACGATACAATTTTTTTTTTAATTTTATACACGTTCGCACAAATAATAATAATAATAATAATAATAAAAAGTTATCTGAAAAAAAGTGAGGGGGCCCGGGCCCCTCCCACGAGCCGCCACTGCCTTTTACAGGAACTTTTAATGTCGTTGCGAGGCTTGTTTCCTTACTGGGAGGATTATTTTAACTTTCAATAAATACGTATGTGATAAAACATCGGATGCTTTTTAATGACCTAATTTATGTAATTGGGGAAACCATACATTATTTGTCTTTTGTTGTGGATTTTTAATCAAAACAAAGTAAAATTATTCAGCACATCAAAAACGAGAGTTTTAATACTATGAAAAATCGTTTTAAAATATTTCGCCAAATTAATTTTAAACTCTCCATCATCATGTAACATAATCAACTGAATAAATAAACCGAGTTAAAAATAAAAATTGAAAGTCTCTGTAAATTTGTAAAATTAGAAAAGAGAAGCAAACATAACAGCGATGTAAGCCTAATTTTTCAAATTTCGCCGTTGATGATGTGATTAATTTTTCATCATTCGCCAAGGTAGAGAAAACCACTCACCAACAAAGTGACGTACCTATAACGGAAAAATATCAAAAAGAAAATGTGTTGCATTCTTACCGATATTCTTTATCTTCTTTTACTAATAATAAAGCTGAAAGTCTCTCTGTCCGGAGGATGTCTGGATGTCTGTAGGATGTCTGTGACGCGCATAGCGCCTAAACCGTTCGGCCGATTTTCATGAAATTTGGCACAAAGTTAGTATGTAGCATGGGGGTGTGCACCTCGAAGCGATTTTTCGAAAATTCGATGTGGTTCTTTTTTTATTCCAATTTTAAGAAAAAAACTATCATAAATTACGAAATTATCATAACGTGGAACCGTAACATGGGCACAAGCCAATTGGCGAGATACAAAATTATCTTCTTTACTAATAATAAAGCTGAAAGTCTCTCTGTCCGGAGGATGTCTGGATGTCTGTAGGATGTCTATAGGATGTCTGTGACGCGCATAGCGCCTAAACCGTTCGGCTGATTTTCATGAAATTTGGCACAAAGTTAGTTTGTAGCATGGGAGTGTGCACCTCGAAGCGATTTTTCGAAAATTCGATGTGGTTCTTTTTTATTTCAATTTTAAGAAAAAAACTATCATAAATTACGAAATTATCATAACGTGGAACCGTAACATGGGCACAAGCCAATTGGCGAGATACGAAATTATCATAACGTGGAACTGTACCGTCGGTACAAGCCAATTGGCAAGAAAATTCACCATACATTATTTGTAAATATACAAGCGAACCAAAAGACCTTTAATTTTTCTATTACGGGTGAAGCCGTGCGGGTGCCACTAGTTACTAATAATAAAGCTGAAAGTCTCTGTCCGGAGGATGTCTGGATGTCTGTAGGACGTCTGTGACGCGCATAGCGCCTAAACCGTTCGGCCGATTTTCATGAAATTTGGCACAAAGTTAGTATGTAGCATGGGGGTGTGCACCTCGAAGCGATTTTTCGAAAATTCGATGTGGTTCTTTTTCTATTCCAATTTTAAGAAAGAAAATATCATAAGATGGACGAGTAAATTACGAAATTATCATAACGTGGAACCGTAACATGGGCAAAAGCCAATTGGCGAGATACGAAATTATCATAACGTGGAACCGTAAGATGGGTACAAGCCAACTGGCGAGAAAATTCACCATACATTATTTGTAAATATACAGGCGAACCAAAAGACCTTTTGATTTTTCTATTACGGGCAAAGCCGTGCGGGTATCACTAGTGTCAAAATAAAACGATTACTGCCGAAATCTTGACGATTGCGCCATTAAATAATTCCTTTAAATCTTTACTAATATAAAGAGAGAGGACGAATTTTTGTGTGTTTATATGTTCGAGGTAATCTCCGGAACTATTGCAACTATTTGAAAAATTCTTTCACTGCATGAAAGGTGCCTTCTTACTGAGTAACATTGGCTATAATTCGAAAAAAATCCGATAAATAGTTCTTTTTTTATTCCAATTTAGGCCCAAATTTCACGTAAATTGCCTATTATTGGCTATTAAAGGGGTGAAAAATTACTTACACATATTAATATTATACATCATTGAAAAGGGTAGAATTTTCCGCGTTCTAAACAATTTGTTTCAATGCTCTAACTCAATTGCGGCGGAAGTAATTTGCGTTTTTAGCTCGAACTTTTTTAGGCTTAGCTGAAATTTAGGCAATACTTTCTTCATTAAATCTATCAATAAATATTGAAGGAATTGTCCCACAGTTTTCTTGACAGGAGAAATAATTGAATCCTGAGTTTAGACGAGCTTTTCCTGAAAAAGGAATCAATTTTTCCTGAAAAGCAGAACTGGTACGGCGTTAATTCACCCTGCATCGGTTAACCATATCAATGAAATTTTACTTTAAAAATTGAAACAACATCATTATTGCAGAAATAATTTGTTCACTAATTGTAAACAAAGTTTTCCCCGGTTATACTACAGCACTCTCTTGTGGGCAAGTCGGCGCCTTTAATCTTTTGAGAAATGACTGAGCTCATTGTATCGAGTGAAGCCTTGCTCATACAAACGCTCGTGACGTCTTCAAAACGACTCGTGCCACGGCATGACAATTTAATTCGCAACTTCAACGAACTATAGGGGGCACTGAAGCCACTGTCTAATGGCGGACTTAAAAACTAAATCAAACGCACATGGTAACGAAGAAAATGCTAAAAGTGTTGTGATTTTTGTTCGTACGTATGATTTTTTCACTTTATTCTTTTTAAATTAATTTTCAAAATCTTGTGGATATTCTGGCCCACGTAGAAAGAAATGAGAATTCAAGAAGCATTACTAAACGTCAAAGATTAATGCAAACTACGTAGTTCGTAGTTCTAAGCAGCCAGGGCCGATCCTAGGGTGTCGGCCGCCCATGTGCAAAGACCTAATGTGCCGCCCCTCAAGAGTAATTTGCATATTTTGACTAATCTTTAACGTTTATATATATATCTTTCTTTAAATTTCTATGCCAAGTTCGAATTTAAAAAAGGGGGGGGGGAAACAGAAGAATGATCTTATAAAAAGGATGAAATTTTTTATAGTAAGAAACTCCTTTGGTACAATTCATATCTTTGAAGAAAGTAATAGATACCAAAATTTGCTAGTCGTAAAAACGCATTTTATAGTCTTTCTTCGGTGACATTAGAGAAGGGACGGAGGAAGGGGAAGCGTGGGAGGAGGTGTCAGGGGTTCAGGGGAGGAGGATTGCTCCAAGAAAATTATCGAAATTGGCGTATGAAAAATATTTTTAGTTAATCTGTGATTAGTTTGGTTGCAAGGGCAAAAGAGTCAAGTATATTCAAGGTGCATGGAGAAATTTTCGAAATTGACGTTTTAGGAACTTTTTCGAGACTTTAGGTGAAAGTAATGTTGCAGTTCTTTCCTAAAATTCTTTCAAAATTGAAATCAATTGAAGCTATTTTTTAAGACCGTAGCTTAGGAAGAATCGGCGTTCTTCCCGAAAAATCTCCGAAACTAAAATTTTAAACCCGCAATTTCGGGTTACCTTAGTTGACCTTGCAAGAGGGAGGGAAATTCAATCGTCTCCTATCGAAAGATTTCGAAATATAAGTTTAACACGCAAATTTAGGACGTCTTTGGTGACAGTAGGGGATCGGGGATCTGGCGGCTATCCTCCGGTAATTTCTCGGCACTATTTTTTCAATAACCCGTTTTTTGGCTAGATTTGAAAACAATAGGGGAAACGTGGAAATATTCCAAACCAAAACATTTTTCGGAACTGAAATCCATTATAGGTTTTTTTGGGGGAAGGAAGGATTTTGGAGCTCTTAAGCGGATGTTTCTAAAATCGCAATTTTATGTTACTTTGGTGACGTTAACAAAACTGGGAAGCTTCTACGGATCCTTCGGATATTTTTCAACATTAATGTCTGAAAAATACAATTATAGACTTTTGTCCACCTCACCTCGACGATTGATGGATATGCCCTAACGCCGTGAAAAGTTACATAAACCTGGTAGTTCTCCTCCGGAATTCTTTAGAAATATAAGTCCCAAAATCGTATTTTAAGCATTGTTTGATAACGATGGGACTAAGAGCGGGCGGGGGTTCAGTGTGCCCTCACGAACTACGTTTTTGAAACTGAAGTCAATTTCAGGCTAGTTTTGGCAGGAAGCTGTGGCTCCACGGAACCGTCTAAAAACGAAATTTTTAGGTATAGTGATTGCGTTGGAGAAAAGGGGGATCCGGGGTCTTTCCCCAAAAGTTCTTGAAACTGATGTTTGAAAAACGCAATTTTAGTTTATTTTTCAATACGTTAAGGGAGAGGGTTGAATTAGGGGCTTCTCTAAAGACGCTAATTGAGACTGTCTTTGGTAAATGTTTGCGAATGGATTTCGGGGTCCTCCACTGCAAAAATTTCGAAAAATGCCAAAGCAATTTTATATGACGTTTGATGATAGGAAGGGCTGTCGTCCGGAAACCCGTTTTGCATTTTGGAGCCAACATTTTTAGGCTATGTTTAATTAAGTTAAGGTGGAAGAGGTGAATCAGAGACTTAATTGGGACCTTAAGATCGATGGTTCAACCTGCGAAATTTTCCGAAAGTAAAGTCCTAGAAACGTAATTTTAAGCCTTCTTTAGTTTCGTCAAGGAGGTCATGGCATCCTTTTGGACCTTCGTTTTGGAGCTACATTTAAATTTGCTTCCCGGGGCAAGGGCCCTGTCCTCCTACCTGATCTGAAACCGGGCAGTTCATTCAAGATTTTAATCAGAAATATTGTCCTAAAGGGGGAAAAGTACAACATTTTAGTTCGTCATTCATATATGTTACTCTCAAGGGAGTCGCAATTTTTCACTTTCTCACCACGCATCCACGATTGTTAAACACAGAGTTTGTTACATAGTTTGTTGTTTGAAATGCTTGCGGGAGTATCTAATCAGTTTAGCTTTTTTTTAATAAATAAAATATGTCTTCATTGTTTAGGTCTATAAAAGCTTGGGGGGTAAACATTAGTCGCCACCCTGGGTGCTTCTTTTAGAAGGCACCATTTCATGCTTCAGAAGGGGAGCTTTCCCCTCCCCTGTATCCATGGCTGATTACCGTTTCTGTCACAAACTTTGCAATCAGATGAAGCATGTGTGTTAAGAGTAGATATTAATGGACAATGAACCAAAGCAATGTTCCCTAACATTCTATTTTTCTTAAACTATGCTATGCTGTAGGGAAATCGACAACATACTTTGACAATTGAACATTTAAAAATAAGCATATTTATTCTACTTATTATAAGTTATCCTGTGAAAAATTCTTGAAGAATTTTACTTGATTATAAGAACTATATGATGCGGCCTGCGGCCGCCCCTTGCTTTGGCCGCCCTTGTGCGGCGCACACTCTGCACACCTGCTAGGATCGGCCCTGTAAGCAGCTATTTCCACGATGTTGAATTCGATATTTATCAATTCTTGATAAAACTAAATAATAATTGTGGCCTGACAAGAACAACAATTAATACTAGAAAATTCAATATGACATTACAAATTATTATCGAAAGAAGATGATACTTCTTTGCCTTGCTTGGCTAGCGCTTATTGTTTTGCATTTGTTGCCGAGTTATTTCTCTCGACTTCCCGAATCGGTTAATTTAAAATTTTTCTGTTTCGATTTTTCTAATTTCTGAGTTACGATTTAATTATATGTCAAGTTATGCAAATCATCTACAGAATTCTTACGGATATATGGTGGTAGTTTTCTTTTCAGTTGATTGACCATTATTTCTTTTCACTTATCGAATTCTGTAATCTTACTACCATTTTATTCCACTCATGATAAAAATTAAAAATGGTTTAACTAAAAACGCGAAATCTCGCCAAGGCTACTTTGCTCGCACTATACTAAAACTATAACCCTAAACAAATTTGGCGAAACTTTTCAGCTGAGAATAAAAGGAATAAAGTAAATTCTTTCTCGGTTATTCATTTTGTTCTACGATAATATATTCAAGAAAATATTTTGCATACTGTCCATTCCAACTAAATGCTGCTGTAAAATATAGTAAGTTTAATTAATTTAAGATTAAAAAAAAACCCATATTCTTACAAATTCATACAAAACAATAAAAATTTTTACCTTGTATAACGTTATCCAAGTTTGTTAATCCAGAATTTTCGCTTTCACCAATTATTAAGGAAATAATGAAAACTAACATTATTTTGAGAAGCTCGAGAATACTACTAAGGGACGAATTAATTTCTGTAGCTGAAAGCAAACTAAGACACATCGATTGCGTTAATAACTACTCAGAACAAGCTGCCTGTGTTTACGTCAACAGACACACGTGGAACGCAACGTGGCAATGTTTTAGTTTCATTTGCAGTTTTGTAAATCACCGCAAGGTAGCGTATTCGAGCGCTGGAGTTCCGATAATATGTTTTAGTAATGTTTAACATGCAGGGAAAGGCTTTATTGTGACAAGGCTGAACTGGATTCGGTAACTTAACTATTTT
Organism: Uloborus diversus; assembly: GCF_026930045.1. Taxonomy (NCBI): domain Eukaryota; kingdom Metazoa; phylum Arthropoda; class Arachnida; order Araneae; family Uloboridae; genus Uloborus; species Uloborus diversus. The sequence goes on along the minus strand of NC_072736.1, from coordinate 63,455,614 downwards.
ACTGGTAAGACCGTGTCATTTCAGGGGAATGAAGAAACGAAAAAGTGGTCAACAATGAACGCTGTCTATTGGAGTTTAGGGTTCATCCACTGGAGTTAGGGTTAAAATTTCAGTTATCAAAATATCATCAAACAGGCAATGGCTTCGTTCAAATGTAGAAGCATTTTTTACCCGTCATATCTTGACAGGCGATTTTCTAATTATTATAATAATGTAAGAAAATAAACAACAGTTATTTGAGGACACAGTTACTATTTAAAGGTTTGAGTTTGCACTGATTGGGGATATTTCGATAATTGGGAATCTGGCGATCTTTCTTCATTGGCGTCAATTTTTGGCCCCAGCGCCTACGCGAGAGGTATTTTTCTTTCCAAATCGAAACAAAGAGATCGGAAACATCTATTCACATAGGGTTACGTTAAATCAGCAGGGTTATCAAAATAAAATTATTTACGCCAAAAATGAGATGACCGTGCCAGATTCCCAGTTATCGAAATTTCCCCCACTGATTGAATATATCCGATACATATCAAAATGTGATGTATACCAAAATATCGGATATATATCAAAACATCGGATATACACTGGTGTGCAAAAATTAAGGACGAGACGGTTTTTTCAATATAACTTTGCACAAAAGCTTTCCAAATCAACACATTTAATACCGTAAGATCCCCAATACGTAAGGACATGTGTAATGTAAGCAACACTTGCTGAAAGAGAAATCAGAGGGATAAAAAGAAGCTTTATTGAAAAAGTAGCATGGAGCGCAATGCGACTGAAGGCAGAAACATCCCTGTGATGGGTGTCCTGTCCAGCAAGAAACATCCGGTCTTTAGTAGGGGAACCTAAAGCCCTCGATCCGTCTCTTAAGTGGCGACATGCTCCGGCGTCCGCCATTTTGTGTCGTTCCGCAACTTTCTCCCTATCTCAATAGTAGAAAAATACCGAGTTTCGCTCATTGAAAAGTATCTTTTTATCAACGAATGTTTACAGGTTTTTAAGTGTAACTTATGTAACTGACAATATACGTACAAAAATGTTGAATTTTATCTTAGTAAAATGTATTATTTATTATTAAACCGCATATTAGTAAAAATGTGTTTCGAAGGAATTTTCGATATTTTTAAGAGTAATTTCCTTTTTTTTTTCACCATAAAGACATTCTGAGTTATAAATTACCTGAAGTGCTTTGAATATGCGATTTATGATTAGAAATTTGGTGTAGTAGAAAAGTAGTGAGCCAAATTAACTATGTTATAAAGTGTTTGTAACTTGGGCAAGAGTTTGAACTTATTCATATAAAGCAGTATCATTTATATTACTAATGTGTGTAGTTTTCTTATGGAAAATTATTCACATCTAAAAAATTGCAAAATTTCTTTTTGCCTTAACTAATAAGGTTTTATTTTCAGTGGGACTCTTCCGTATTTTTTTTTTTTTTTTTTTTTTTTTTTTTTTTTTTTTTTTTTTTTTTTTTTTTTTGCATTTTACCAACACTTGCTTGTTTCTCATGACGATTTTAAATTAAAAAATGCCTTTCATTTAAACCAGATTTTTAAAGATACTACTAATTCTTTAAAAATCAACAAACTCATATTAAAGTGTTTTAACCAGTTTTAAATCAATATAAAAAAAATAATAGTAATTGAATCATTTGATACCAATAGGAATTCAAATAAACGAGTGCAGATTACATCTTTGACGAACTGTTATAAATTGCAATAATGAATTTTAATAAATCAACAGACACTAGAATAAATCATATATATTTTTTTTATTGAAAAATTTTCACGTCGAATAATTAAACGAAAACAGCATTTTTCCGGACCAAAAAAAAAAAAAAACTTCAGATAATTTATAAATTGGCTTGAGTTATATGTTACTGCAATCTCAAAGAAGCTTAATTTTTTAAATAAATAATTTCACATTTTTTATATCTTGAGAATAGAAAATTTACATTAGAAATAAATAAAATAATTAGCATATTTAAATTTTGACGGCTTTGTTTTCTTAAACTCAGAACTATCAGTTTTAAAAACAAGGCGAATATTTTACCGCTGCTAGCAATTTATTAGGTGCCGTTACATAGTTAAGCTTTACAATATTTGAAGGAACTATATATGATTTTAGTGAATATCCTTATCATACCATAAAAATCAACAAACTATCTGACATTTTCATGAAAAGTAAAAAATATTACAATTTCAACAATAGTTTCAAAATGTATCTGAAATTGCACAGAATTGAATTGAAAAATGGAATATATCTGTATTTGCAACAGTATTTCACTATTAGTGGAAAAGTGTTTAAAATTTGATATGATGTTACACACAAACTATTTTTTACGCTAAGCAATGTGCGAAAAGTACATGATACATACATGGAGTAGGTAGATGTCTTAAAATTAATTTGAAATACCAAATAGAAGTCAATTCTTTATGATAAAATATTTACATAATCTCTGAGGCGGCAATTCTCATTCCAATGCTTTGCTGGAACATTTTTTTGCCTTTCTCAGCTCTAAATTTTGATTTGTACTTTTAAGTAAAAATTGTACTCTGTAAGGGACAAAGATATTTGTAATTTTGGTAAGTAAGTCACAGCATTGAGGAAAATCTGAAAAATGTTCCACAGCAGCGTTTACAAACAAGTCCTGTAACAGCTTTAGATCAATTTCTGCTTTAAGAATTTTTTCTTCATTGGATCTAAAGAGATTCTCAAAGTGTAGAAATACATGAAATGCTTCATCAGAGACGTAAGTTAAGCTATTTTCATCAGTTCTAAATTCCTTTAACTTTGAAAATAATTGAATACTATTATTACAGTTAGAGTCATCAGATAATGTCTTAATGCATATGGGGCAAAGTTTGCTCCTCTTTAAAATAACTTTCACTATTGATCCAGATAAATAATATAATGAATTTTCTTCATTTTCTGGTAGTTGCATCTCAATAATATCACTATGCATTTCAATATCATCTTTTCAGAAGTCAATATCAAAGGACAGTGCTTCAGTGTAGGTAATGTTTAAAAAATCACGATTTGGATCCCACACTTCGATGTCACTTTTGTTGAAATCAATGTCGAAAGAAAGAACATCTTCAAGTAGGGATTCCTGTGCAATGCCTGTTTTATTTTCAGAATACAACTGAATAATGGGTATTCCCGTTTCCTCATCTGGGTCCCTGAAACTGTTCCCTTTCACGCCAGACGTGAAATATTGCGAAAGAATAACCATCCTCAAGCAGGTTTTAAATTCCTTGCAATTGGGAACAGGATTTTTTAATCTAATTGTGGAGAAAAGGTTTTCAATGGCATCCTGAGAAAATCTTGACAACAAGAGAAATTTAAATTTATAGTCTTTTAAATATGTCTCATGCAAAGCCAACATAGACGATGTTGTCAGTACAATGCCAGCTTGTACAGGCTTCCATATACCGCGCACTCCAATTTTCAAATTGCTGAAAAGCCAAGTTACGTTTTCAAGAAATGCTATACTCTCATCATAGTTACGTTTGTTTAAACTTAGTGATGAGTGTGAGCGGGAAGTTACAATTCCAAACCACTTTGCCACTGTATCAATAAACCAAGCTGTAGCTAGTGCAGATTTATCTAGCTTATTTGAAGTAACATAATATCTCAAGGCTACAGCTACAGAATGATTTATTAGAGCATGTGCCGGCCCAACCTTCATTTTATCGTAATGCCCCATATTTAAACAATTTTTTGTTATTTTTGGACATAACTTAAGTTCACTCTGCTCTTCTATCAGGATCATGTCTTTAATATGTTGAATGGATACTTCATTTGTAACAAGGTTTTGCTCTTTCACAATTTCATCAGGTAGAAAGATAGTTTGACCTTGAGTAATATGGTTGCGAAGATTCTTTAACACATGAGGGGCATCTGCTATAAAAAATAGTTTTCGGGAACTGTTTACAGGGTGGGGGCAAAAAGCTTGAATCTGAAGATCTTTTTTCTTTATTCTTTTAACACCGACATCACATACCCTCCAAAAAGCCTGATTATGAGGCCCCATGTCAGAGACAACAGAATCAGTTGTCATCCCAATTGATTCACACTGTTCAATAACTTGAAATATAATTTTTTTCAAAGTAAAAGGACAAATCGATTGCCCTGTGAAATGGTAGCCAACTACTTGCTTCCAGCGTGTCGATATGCCTCCTACAAAAACAACCAATGCATGATTAGCCACCTCTTCGAAAGTCCCATCGGCAGAAGGTATTGGTGGAGCTCCAATCACACATTTTGTTAACGCATCTAAAATCAAACCTTCTGCTACTTGCATCTCATCAATCATGACTGTTGCATATCTCTCCTCACGTAACATGGAACTAATTTTAAGTTTCAAAAGATTTAAAACTTCGTGAGAAATACCTGGCTTTAGTATAAAACTCTGTATTCGTCTCTGAAGGGTTCTTAAAGTTGGCAATGGATAACCGCTTTCTCTTAAATAATTATATCCTTTGGTGCTGCAGGCTAAATATATTTTTAAAGCTTTTTCTACACTTTCATCAGACCATACTTGTCTTTTACTGATGCCTTTTTTCATAGACGCAATTTGATCTTCAGTGAATAAAGTAGCAAATTGCTTTTGAAAAGTGCCCAGTTCTTGCTCTTTTTTCCGTAACTTCTTTTGCAGAACTTGCAACTTATTTTTTAAGATTTCCGATCTCTTCAATATGCGCACTCGAGGAAGGTTCTTCATGTGATAGGGAAAACTCATTCTCAGCTAGTAGTAGCTCATTGACTAAAAAATAAAAATTCATATTAAGGAACAAAATAGCAAAACCATATTTGTTTATAAACCTCACTTTCAAGTTTTGTATGATCGATTCGAAGGTTTGATTTTAGACGAACTATTTTTAAAGAGAGAAAAACAACTTAAGAAATTATTTTTAGTAATGAAATAAATAAATAAATAAATAGAGTGAAAGGGGCAGGAATATTTAAAAGTTATATAAAGAGATATTTATATACAAAGAAAATATAACAATATGCCAATATGCTCCTAAAATACCGAATGTTGGATATTATGACAACAAAAAATTCCAAATAATGTAAGCAATAACAATATGCCAATATGCTCCTAAAATACCGAATGTTGGATATTATGACAACAAAAAATTCAAAATAATGTAAATAATAACAATATGCCAATATGCTTCTAAGATACCGAATGTTGGATATTATGACAACAAAAAATTCCAAATGATGTAAACATGTAAATTTAGAGCTGAATATTAATTCTTCGTACTTGCAATATTTTTTAGAATTAAACAATATACGGACCTTTAAAAAAAAAATTCAAGTATGAAAAATTATGCTATTTTTACCTTCTGCATTTTCTGATTGAACATCTTCAATTTCAAACGTTTCCTCGGAACTTTGATTCTTTAACCTTGATTGTTCAGAACCTACAAAATAAGTGTATTACAATGCTAATCGAGAGTTTATTTTTTAAAAAAAAACTACATTTAAGTAAAATTTGCATTTAGAAGAAAACAAATGACTAAAAATATATCTATTAAAAACCTACCAAGGGGGAGGGGGGATTACAGGGATAGTTTTGAACATAATTAGATAATTCAAATCAAGGTTAGCCACTTACTTATTTAAAAACAAAAGTTTCGCTTATTTTTTTACTTGATATATTTTCTCATTGAATACCTACAATTTCAAGCATTTCCTCCGAATCTTGATCACTTTTAATGACATTAACATTTATTTTAAATTTTCTGTAGTGAAATTTTTTTAACACAATATATTGAGCTAATGAAAAATGGGGTAGTACATACATTCCCAACAATATAATTGTAAAAATATTTTAGGGGAAAATACAGCCCCCCCCCCCCCCGCCCGCAACATGAGCCTCCCTGCTTGCTCGAAAGGTTTAGGCTATGGAACTTTGCACCTTTCTCGCCCCTCAGGAGAATATTAATAGTTAATATAATGATCGCTTCCCCTCCAAATAAAAGTAATGGCAATAAATGTGTCAAAAACCGGGGGGGGGGGGGAATGGAGGGAGGGATGTCACTTCGGAAAGGTGGGACGTAATGGGGGAAAGCGGTGGTCATATTTGGATTCAGAGGCTTAACAACGTTTCATCAACTTAAATTTTGAAATCACCATTTAAAGATTTAAAGAGACTTAGTTATAACATTCAAGGAAAGCCGCTTATATTTTAAAGCACGGGGGAGGGGTGTGGAACTAAATTCGGTTCTCGAGCCAAAAGGCAAATTTTAGTTCTTAAATGAATTAGGCAAATTAAGTACTGACACTTCTTGTACGTACAATAAATAAAAATTAATTAATAGGAAATATTCCTTTAAAAAAATGAATTTAATTGGGAACTGTTTACCTTCAATGTTTTCTGATAGAGCAGCTTGAAGTTCAGGAGTTTCTGCGCAAAGCTGCACATCGTTACCTGCAATGAAGCCTTAATTTAATTTTTTTTTAAATTTACAAAAGCATTTAAAGATAACTTTTGTGTGAATAGGTACGTACCATTTTTATCATCCATGGGAAAATCAATAGAGTGTACTGCGTTCACTTCAGGATCTTTGAGTAAAATATATTTACAGAGTTTTCTCGGTTTTTGTGGAGGTCGATGGCTGAACACTGATGGCACTGCAGTCTGCTTTAAAAGACGTCTGTTATCAGCTCTATGATTTTCAAATTGATCCTCCGTAAAATGTTCCTATTAAAAATTCATAATAATGTATTTAAAAGAAAATTTTTAAATAACAAATGAACCACTTTAATCTATTGGTGAAATATTACCAATAACATATAAATAGAATGAATTCCATGCCAATAAAAAGCATTTTTAAGAGTTTACATTCTAAGAAACTATAGTTTTATAAGTTTTTAACGTTTACAAACAAAAATGAAAGTCTAGGAAAAATTGAATAATATATGCTATCACAATATAAAAATAATTTTTAAAGGATAACACACACACACACACACACAAAAAAAAAAAAAAAAGATAAATTTGTCAGCTAAATATTTTTGACTTGCAGTTAAAGAAGATTAAGGACTTAGAATATTTTATTCTTTTTCTTTTTATTTTTAATAAACACTTATTACAGGTTCTTATTTACAGGTACGATCTTAAATTCAAATATATTGAATATTGCAGAATTCAAAACTAATATTTAACCGTTCTATCTACATGCGATGACTGAAACAAGCAATAACGAGACGTTTAAATAGTAATTCAAACATGTAATGTAAAATGTTAATGTTTATTGCTCGAACTGTTACTGCACAATTGGACAAATTCTATGTAAATTTGTATAGATTTGTGCCATATTATTATTTCAAATATTTGCACTGATTTTCGTACTATTAATCAAAATTGTATACATATCAGTTTTTCAGTTTTGCTAGCTGATTTTTATTCATGCTCAGTAATTTTTTGTAGTTATTGTACTAAACACCAGTTTGATTTTTATGTTTTACTTAGTTTATTCATGAAACTAAAATATACGAGAGAAACATTTTTATTGAAATATCATTCAGCCTTGAATAAGTGTATTAATATTAAATTGAACACTTACCTCGCACAATCTTGAGTTTTGATTGGGAATCCATCGATCTCTTGATATCCTATCCAGCCACAGTTTTCTTCTTCCTTCATTTCTTTTACCAATAGGTAAACGATACAACTTGTGACCCGATTTTGAAGTGTTGGAACATCCAAATGCACTACACCAAGGCATCTTCACATTTAAGATAGCTTTTGATGAAAATTACGCATAGCAAAGAGAAAATATCTGGTATTCCGCACAGTGAAATCACACAGGCAGCGACACAAAATGGCGGACTGAGCCCACGTGATTGCCCACCTCCAATCGCAGTCGAAAGCGGCACGCAGTGCATAGATCAAACTGTGTCGCCACTTAAGAGACGAATACAGGGCTTTAGCTTCCCCAAACGAGAACACCGCTACCTCCATACCTGTCCCTTTCAATGACGTTCGAAGGACGATTGTGGCTTCCCCGCTCTCTCCAGATGAGTATGCGATGAGAATCGCTACTCAGACTGAATCTGCTCTCATCTGTAAAGAGTACTCGTCCCCATTCATTGTCTCTCCAATTCCGGTGTTCCCGGCACCACAGAGAACGCCTTCTCCGATGGGCAGGCGTTAGAGGTACACACCGTACACTCGGCATCGTGCAAACAGACCACCACCGTGCAGTCTTCTGGCCACGGTAAAACGCGATATCGGTCGTCCAGTCGCCTGTGTCGTGTGTCTAGCGATTTCTCCCGCTGTCTGCCGCCTGTTTCTTCTGGCCTGTAAGACAATATACCGGTCATCTGCGGGTGTGGTTCCTCGTGGACGACCACTACTGAACCCCCGGATAGCTGTTCCTGTAGTTTGAAATTGTCTCCTAAGTCGTGAAACGATGTTGTGAGCAATACCGAACTCTGCAGCCACACTTGTCACACTGCGGCCTTCCTCCAACTTCCCAATGATTCGACCTCGGGTAGTGGGCATTTTACTAATTAAAACCCTTTCCTTAAATGGAATGACTAAATGTAAAACTCATTGCATAAAAAGCATTAGTCATTGCATTAGTTGATATAGTGCAGTAGTACAAGCAATTTTTATTCGAGTTGTGAATTTTTTTTTAAAAAATTTTCATAAAATTTATTCTGTCACAGTGAAAACATTGTAATTAATGACCAATCAAAGCAATTGTTGAAACAGGTAATGCTATCCTGAAATGAGCAAGAAATCGCCTCTCTCCTTTACTCTTGTGGTCACTTTCCTTTAAAAAAGTGTTTTTTGTTTTTGTTTTGTTTTTTTTAAACACAGTAATTTCCTCGGAACTTACTTAAAATCAAGTTTGTAGCTTTATCATATAACCAAAGGGTATGAAATTTATTGTTTCCTCCGTAATAATTAACCTTAACAGCTTAAAAAAAAACATGGTCCCTTGACTTTACACTACCACGTCCCTCAGTTTGTAGCTTCAGACGAAGGAAGAGAAAAAACAAATAGTGCTGAGATGTCCACAAGAAAAACTATTTTGTATTGAAGTAATTGTATTGTCATAGTCGTGCTAAAACCTTACAATTCGAAGACCATTTTTTTCTTTTTTGCCTCCAGTAATAAATTAAATGCATGATTTCCTTATAGGGAAAACGCGTTAATTTTTTTCGCATCAAAAGTGTGAAATTGCCGCCCCCCAAAAAGTGCCGCCCGGGGCGGACTGCCCCCTCCGTCCCTCCCTAGCTAGCCACTGTGCATAATACACATATATTGTACGCAATAATTAAAGTAAGTTTTTTAGTTCCAAAAGAGTAACGGCTTGACCATAATTACTCGATTCCCCCACCACCTTTTTCTTCAACTATTTGTGCATTAAGTTAAAGAAAGAGCTTTGGACAATGTGTTTGTTTCAGATATTAAATTCTATGCCTTTTTAACGATTCTGTAATTTAGAATTTTTTGTTTTACCGGCAAGTTTTAGATTTTAAGGTGGAATATCCTCTACAATGTTATCCTTCAATTTTGAAATATAATCAGTATCCTCCTGTTCCATGGCGCAACCGGGGAGGGGGGTCCACAGGGCACCCCTTTGGTTGCCCCATCCTTCCAGAATGCCGAGTTGAATGTTTTTCAAAAATATTCTTTATTATTGAAGAGAAAAAAACGCGTCTTTGAAAAAGAAAGTTATTTTAATATGAAAAAAATAATGATGTTGGGGTAAAACTTTAATTTTTTCTATTAATGAAACCTTTGAATTAAAAGTCTTCAAATGTTACAGCTAACTAGTCAGTTACTCGTCTCCCTCCGTCCTATTTCTTTTCTTTTTTCTTTATTACTTTTCTTTTTATAGTTCATCTGAAAATATGAAAGTTCTAAAATTCCACTCCTCCGAATCTTCCCCCGACAAAAGCATTATGCAAAGTTCCAAATTTCGTTTCCAGATCTTCAATTTTGCAAAATTTCCGGGGAAAATTTTCCAGGGAGGGGGATCCTGAATACTAAACAACATCACTTGAAACTGCGCTCGAAAATCACCTAAAATTGCGTTTTTGGAACTTCAATTTCGAAAGATTGCCGGCCCTAATGTTACCAAATATGGTCTTACAACCGCGATTTTAAAATTTTCATTGCAGAAAGTATTCGGGCAAGGGCATCTGAACCGCCTTCCTTTAATATCATCAAAAAATAGGTTTTTTGACTATGACTTACGAACAACTTAGGAGGAATAGCCTCTAAACCTCTTCTCCCCTAATATCATAGAATATTGCTTAAGTTTTTGGGACTTAAATTTTGAAAAATTTTCCTGCGGGGAGTGCCGGAATCCATTTCCTGTAAAAATATTCAAAGTTGCCTACAATTGCGTTTTTGGAAGCTCAATTTTAAGAATTTAGACGGGAGAAGAAGAATTGATTTCTATATAATTTTCAAAAAGAAAAGAAAAAAAAACATCGGGTGGAATCCCAGAGTTTCATCCCTTGTTGTAACGTCAATAAACATGGCCTATCATCGCGTTTTAAGGCTTCATCTTCTACAAATTTCCGCGGAGCCACTTTTATCTTTTGTCCCATAACCATTTGACCAATGATTGTCTAAAATTGCGATATTCAAAGTGGCGTTAACTTCGATATTAAAAATATTTTCCTTTTCCAAAACGCATTATTTGCATATCAGAGGAGCGGCTAAACTCGAAACAATATCGAGGTATGAAGTAAAAACTTACACCATATTCCAAGATTAATATTCACACATTTTTTGTATAAATTAAATGACAAACTTTTTTTTTCCATTTTATATTTGTCTAAAATAATCTCCCTCCAGGTGTTAACTATATTTTCCCTGAACGCCAGAGCATAGAGGTGCTCACAAGACATTTGCACGACGGCGCCGATCAGGCTTGGCGCGGCCCTGGTAAGAATTCATTTTTTTCCCCCCTTTCAGGGTAAAAAAAGATTATTTTGTCTTCCTAAAGTTTAACGAAAGACTTTAAAAAAAAGGAGCAATTTTTCTTTCCTCTCTTTTTTCCTTTTCTAAAATTTTCCCAAAAGAAAAAAATATCTGTGTCAGGTTATAATATAATTTGTTAGTATTTATTATTTTCATGTATTGAATGTAGTAGAATAACTTGTGACTCTTTTCGGAGTCACCTCTCAAGACTTTCCTTCAGGAATCCGAGAAGAGGTCTTGGTTACCATTTCGGACCCTTGAGAGGAACCCTACTTCATAACAGTTGTTAGCTACTACGGCTCTAGATTGAGATAGGAATGAAGTTTCAAGAACGACGTAAAATAACTAGGTTTAATATAGGGGAAGGACCTTGATTTCGAATTCCTCCAGGGAGGAGGGGGGGCAAAGGATATATAAATGCAAATTATACAAAAAAAAAAAAAAACGAAAACAACGCCATTTACATGTAAACACATTAATTTCACAAAGCCAGGGGGTGCAATTGCCCCCTTCCCCCATATGACGGGCCTGGATCGGGGTCGTGCACGGGGGAAGAAGGGACACCTGTTGGCCCGGGCCCGAGCCTGAAGAGAGGCAAAATATTTTTTAAACTAGGGGTGAAATATAGGGGTAAACAATTTGGAAGGGGGCCCAGAAAAGTCTATTGTGACTGGCTCCAAAATTTCTGTGCACGTCACTGGCCTGAATAGGCGGGTTCCGCAAAAAGTTTAAGAAGGTGTTCTACGGACTCTATGAGTTTGAGAAACCCTGAGCTCACCTGTTAGATGACGGATGGCATTTCTGACTGTGAAAGGCAAAGATGCTTCTCTGCGCGGCACTGCGTATTCCTCCAAGATCGCGACATAGAGCAGGCCGACCATTCTCGACAGGCCCGACACGATCGTGTTGATGACGGCGGCGCAAAATACGATCACCCACGCGTAGCCTTTGTCGGGCACTTCCAGGTTTTTCATGAGTTCGTCCGAAAAATTAAAAAGAAATAAAAGTACGCCCTTGCGCTTTTCAAGTGCTTCTCGCTGAACGAAGATGTGATGTAGACACAGCTGTCTGTCATTTTGCAGGGAGATAAGGACGCTGTCCTTCATCATTGCATTATGATGCGCGCATGAATACCTTCATGGTCATTATGCATCTTTGGTTATGTAATAATCTTGGTGTTGTCAAAGACCAGACAGAGCTTTTATGTATCCTCATATAAATAACAGCCGATGATCGAGTAACCCGCGTGTTTCAAGAATGAAACTCGTGCCACGGCATGATAATTTGATAATTCGCAACTCCAACAAACTATAGGGGGCACTGCAGCCACCGTCTAATGGCGGATGAAAAAGGTAAAACAAACGCACGCCGCGCCGTAGCGTAAAAAAATGCTCATAAGCCTAGTAAATTTTGTTCGTATGCACGATTTTTTTGCTTTATTCTTTTCAAATTAATTGTCAAAGTCTTGTGGATATTCTGGCCCAAGTAGAAAGAAATGAGAATTCAAAAAGCATTACTAAACGTCAAAAATTAATGCAAATTACGTATTTCGTCGTTCTAAGCAGCCATTTCCACGATGTTGAATTCGATATTTATCAATTCTTGATAAAACTAAATAATAATTGTGGCCTGACAAGAATAACAATTAATGCTAGATAATTTAATTATATGACATTACGAATTATTATCAAAAGAAGAGGATACTTCTTTGCCTTGCTTGGCTAACGCTAATTGTTTTGCATTTGTAGCTGAGTTATTTTTCTCAACTTGCCGAATCGGTTAATTTTAATTTTTTTTGTTTCGTATTTTTTCTAATTTCTGCGTTACGATTTAATTATGTCATACCATGCAAATCATCAACAACGTTCTCATGGATATATGGTGGTAGTTTTATTTTAAATTGATCTAACATTATTTCTTTAAACTTATCGAATTCTGTAATATTTCTACCATTTTATTCCACTCATGATAAAAAAATAAATATGGTTTAACTGACATGCGAAATCTCGCCAAATGTTCTTTGCTCGCACAATACTAAAACTATAACCCTTAACTATAATCATACTATTTTGTAGGGCTCGACCGATGGCACTTTTTGGCCGATGGGCCGATGTTCAATGATGGCCGATGGCCGATTGCCGATTGTTTTCCTCCAAATGGCCGATTGCCGATGGCCGATGGCCGATGGCTAAAAGAAATCTAACGGAAATAAATTGATAAGATTGTCAGGGATTTAAAGAATCATTTATTCATTTCACTTTACTTCCTTTCTACGAATAAGGACTTGTAATTAAAAAAAATCAAATTTCGACCTAATTTCTATTTTACGATCACCCAATTCAAACTTTACAAGTTTTTTTCGACACATCTGTACACGCATATGTACCTAAGAACATATAAATGACCAAAATATCCATTTTGAACACCTCCTCAGTTAATTATCACAAGTTCTCTTCTGATGTCTTCATACGCTAAAATTTGCGTCACTCAGAAACGTTATAAAGTAGTAAGTTGAAAACTCATACATACGTAGTATGATCTAAAAATTCGATGACAAGCAGTATAAAACCTTACCCTGAATATAGTTCACATCACCGAAGCACATCTATCTGCAAAATAATCACCTTGAACGACTATGCCCTTCTGCCAACGTTCGTATAGCTTTTAGAAGCACTCCTGGCAGCCATTTTTCGCAACCTCCTGTAAGGACTCTTCCACTGCTGCTTTAGCTTCATCGTGGGGAAGATGGCAACTCTTATGTTGAGGATGCATGGTTTGATTGATCAACGCTCTGATACGACAAGCAAATAACCTAACGTTTCGTCGGACTTAGCTCCGTATGACTCTACCTGTACCAAGCAAAAAAACATTTGCATGGACGCCGCTTTCTTCCGTCAGGAGAAGATAAAGCTACATCATAGTAGGTTGCGAAAAAGGCTTCCAGGAGTGTTTCCAAAAGTTATATGAACGCTGGTACATAGTCCCTCAAGGTGACCCTTTCAAGGTGGATGTGCTTCGGTAATGTGAACTATTCTGGGTAAAATATTTTACAGCTTGTCCCCGAAATTTTGGATCGTACTACGTACAATCTATATAGGATGTAGTTATGCTTCTCTTTTTGACTGTTGTATGATGATAGAGAAAGAACAACAGCCAAAAAAAAAAAAAGAAGAAAAACAAAGACACTGTTTAATAACCAACTGATTTGTTTTTTTTAATTGAACATATAACTAAGATTTCAACAATATTGCAATAATGTCTGGATTATGTACACTATACATAGTTAAAGAACTTTAAATTATGTTGTTTAAACATTCAAAAAAAAATTTTAAGAATAAAAATATAAAACCGTCAACAGATTACGCAATTAAAGTGGAAAGATGCACGTAGACATTTTTTAGTCATTAAATTAAACAAAAAAGGTAACAGATAAATTACAATATTAAATCATGATAGGAATATTTTTATACTTATTTAAAATTCATGAATAGAAAAACTTGCATTTTTCATAAAAGCTATAACAGTGACATAAATTTTTCTGAAAAAAGAAAGAGGCATGAAAAGAGTGAGGTTCTTAAAACGCAGCTACAATAAAAAAACTCGATATTTACTCCAAGTTAATAATAACTGAATGCATATACTACTTGATCTGATGTTTTCCACACATGATATCGAACAATTTGATTGTTTAAAATCTTTTGTGAAGCACTACAAACAAGTTCAAATTAAATTTTTCAATTTAACGATAATTTGCTGAAATTTAAAAAATTGCTTAATAGAAAATCCTTGAAACTTTTCTATAACATATCATTAAAAATATGATGAAAATGAAAATAACTCGTTCATTGATTTTATAAAAATACATGAAAATAGTTACTTACAATAGAAAAAAATCGATCGCTATAAATGATGAGAAAAAGATGGCGCATTACGAAACAAAGATGAAACAAGAATGAGAAGTACGCAAAATGACATTTCTTGAGCAAAATAAATAATCGCTAAATATTTAAGAAATGCTTGAAACGACAACGGAGGGGCGAGGGGAGGTCACCCGCTGATTTCGGAGTAACTCACAACATTAAAAAACTTCGTTCCCAACTTCGGCCTCATTTGTTTAGTACCACCAACGCCTCGGAAGAGTTTCTGAGTCGACTTTAGCACTTCTGAAGAAAAAATTCAAAAGTCCCTTTGATTTCCGAATTATGTCACCATTCAAAACGTCTTCAATCAATTTTGTACATTAATGCTCTAAATTCTTCCTAAACGATAGATTAAGTTTTTAAAAAAAAATCTCTAATTTTATGAATGGTGTTAGTTTTAAACAACTCAGAAGTGCAACTAGAGTTTAATTTCAGAAATACAGGGAGGGGGCAACGCAAGTGTTCTAAAAATTACCGTCGGTTCAACAGGAATCTAACAAAATGACAAAAAAACCTGTTTCAACATCTCATGCATGATTGTTTTGACCAGATGTGCAAATGATTAAAATTTGGTGTCCATTGAATGAATTGTTTGATCTCTAGCGCATCGTAACTGCGCATCCAGCAGATGAGCAGTTCTTCAACAGTTGTTAAAACTTTCGATTTGATTGCGATTCAGATTACCTTTCAACAACCTAAAAATACCTCGCCACATGGTTCGTGCTCATTACGAGGAACTGTCAGAGTTTAAACGAGGTCATATTATCGGATTGAAAGAGGCCGGTTGGTCAAATTTGGTTGAGAATCGCTCGTCATTTGCGTCGAAGCATGCGGCGATTCGAAGATACTGGCAAGGATGGGTGGAAAGTGGCAGAGTTCAGCGTCAGGATGTTAGTGGTCCACCTAGGGTCACAACAGATCGTGATGACAGATTGATTGTCCGATCAGCTGTCACAGTGCTTTCTTCATCTCTATGAACCATCAGACATTCAACCCAAACACCAGTGTCCATCTTGACCTTCACTTCACTCTCCGGGGGCCCACTGTACCTATCACTAAGTGATTTAACCAGTTTAGGACCCCCGGAGCTTTATTTTAAACATTCAACATATACATATAACAATGCACACACATACAAACAAACAAGATCACAGACAATTACAGTACATATTGACAAACAGACATAGAAGCACAAAACAATTCGAAAAAACCATGCTATAAAACATGATGCTGAGAGGATAGTAGAGTAGTCGATGGGTACATAGGAGGCGAGTTCGCCGTTACAAAAGTACATTTGATTATTACGTCGTGAGTAGTGTTGTATAGTAATACATAATGCACTAAAACTGTGAATGCGTAAGTATATACAAGTTATAAAAGTAATACAGTATAAAACCAATAAATGCCACCGCCGTCCACCACCAAGCAGCATTCAAATGTGATAAGGAGTGATTTCGGATGTGGAATGCTGGTGAAGTTGTCATTTCAGCGCCGTGGCAAACGTGTGTAAAAAGTAAAATGCCCGGAAATGGGCGATCGTGACAGATAATGATATAAATAGTTAGAATTGTACCGAGCTAGCGAATCGCCGTTACAGGCGTACATTTGTTTATGTTGTGGTGGTTAGTGAGAAGAGAAAGGTATATGTATAAGAATTGAAAGGGATACACAGTGGATGTATGTAACACAGGTGGGTTAGCTAAGGAACCTTTCACACTGCACTGCTGTTCTTCCAATTCACTCAGAAAATCTCATATATCAATAATTCTAAACTTCATTAACTAATTCCAAAACGTATTTAAACAAAGGAAGATATTTTATTGAATATAACATAATACAGTTCTCCGCCGACGTAGGGCGAGAAAAAATATTCAACTCACACGTTGTTATTCACAAACTCCCACCTGTTCCGTTACAATTCTTCGCTGTTGCCATACATAAAAGAAATATAAACCGCAGACGATAAAAAGAAAAACTATTAAGCCGAACATTGTACGTAAAAGGAAGAAGCCGTAACATACTCCCACCCATCAAGAAACTATTCTTGATGTGTTGGAAGTTTGCACAATTTTACAATTGGCCTTTTAAAACTACCTTTTGCAGTTTTTAAAGTAACAACTCTTACCACACCATCCTTACCTGAATGGGTAGCAATTATTTTACCCAAAGGCCAAATAGAAGGAGGAACGTTATCCTCTCTTATGAGGACTATATCCCCTACAACAAAATTAATGCCTTTAGTTTTCCATTTTTTTTTTTTATTTTGCAGTGAACTCAAATAGTCCACACGCCATCTTTTCCAAAATCCAAGTTTCATTTTTTGAACAATACCCCATCTAGAGCGTAGTGACAACTTACTTTCCTGTACATACTCAGGAGAAGAAGAAATTACTTCACCTATCAAGAAATGGGAGGGTGTTAACATGCTCAACTGGCTCAAATCACTATCATCAAGTGCAATGAGAGGACGAGAATTAAGTAAAGCCTCGATTTGAGTCAGAAGAGTGGTTAGTTCTTCAAACGTTAAATTTGTATTCCCGATAACCCGTTTTATATGAAACTAGCTGCGTGCCCGGCGTTGCACGGGCTACCTAAAAAATGTAAGAGCAGTCCAGTTGATGCTTTTGTAGTACACTGACACTAGTTTCTAACGCGTTAAGGAATAAATAAATGCGCGTAAAGCAAGGTATGCAAAACACCAGTAAAACATATTTTTGCCAAAACACCTCATCAACGTTAATAATCGTTATCAATGATACAAGTTATGAGTACATTTTCAGTCAGCACAAAAGGGGAAAATATATGCATTATCAACTATAATCTTTACTCACGTTAAACTGAATTACATCTGATAGACTATATCGGAAATATTTATGCACAATAACAATCCGCTTTTTACATAAAATAGTCTACTACCCGGCGTTGCCCGGGTGTTTATTAATGCAACATACCACTCAGATAAATATTTGGATGGATTCTATCCACATGGTCGTACAAGAATTACATCAATCCGTTTTCCAGGTACAAACCCTCAAAGAACTCAAATAACTTGTAAATCACTCATTTACTTTACGACGTGCACGGTCCTCCTCGAAAATGAAAGTTATGTCATGTGACGCGTATTTAACAATCAGGCTTGAACAAAAAAAAAAAAAACAGCAAAATTTTGCTGCAGATTACGGCAAAATAATCGAAAAGTAAACAACTTAAACACCCTGATTACAGGAAAAGCCTTAAAACAAAAGCCTAATTTTATTTCTTTATATTCGAGAAAAAGAAATGGCAACAGATCTTTCATCTCAATGATTTTCTTCACGCTGTAAATTTTAATAAAAGCGTTCATCCGGAAAGTTGAGTTGAAGCACTGAATAATAATTTGAATGGAGGAAAGCCTTCGAAAAATATGGATTTGATTTTGAAATCTAAGAGTCATAATTAATAGTTTTTAATTGATATCTCCGCTAATTATTATCGGAGGATTATGTTAAATAGCCAAACATGAAGACGGGAAGATGACGAATCCATCGATACCTGGTTCGATGGTCAGTTCACTGTCGTTCGGGAGAAGAAGCTTGGACATAGATAGATAGATAGATAGATAGATACTCAGATTTTATATGTATAAGATTTTACTGATTTAACGCCTGCCTCCCATAATCCACCAAAGTGAGGACTTAGTGGCGGTATCATATGCCATTCAATATTCATTTGGGACAAGAAATAACTTATTTTTTCATCTTTATTAATAGAGGACACAAAGTTATATATAGTTGACAACTGTTTTTTAGCCCCGACAAAGGTAGTACCATTATCAGAATGGATGTGCTTTGGAGCTCCTCTTCGGGAACAAAATCTGCGCAAAGCAGCAATAAAAGTTTCAGATGTCATATCACTAACTAACTCTAAATGTAGAGCCTTGGTGGCAAAACAAACAAATAGCGCTATGTAACCTTTAGTAGTTTTGGCACCCCTACCTCTATGCTTCAAAATACTAACTGGGCCAGCATAATCTACCCCACACACTGAAAACGGTTTAGTAAGAGTAACTCTATCTACAGGAAGATTACCCATTATTTGTTTTGAAACAGAAAATCTATATCTACAACAAATAACGCAGTTATGAATACATTTTTTGATAATTTTTCTAGCACCTATAATCCAATACTGTTGGCGCAAAATACCTAGTAATAAAGTAGTACCAGCATGAAAATGTAACATATGAAAATGTTTAACTAATAATGAACTAATTTTATGCTGAGCTGGTAAAATAACTGGGTGTTTAGCACTAAAAGGCAGCTGCGAATTTTGCAACCTTCCTCCCACCCTAATCAAGCCATCTTTATCAATAAATGGGCATAAACTTAGCAATGAACTTTTACATGGTAGAGACTTGTCATTCTTGATGCAATTAATTTCATCGCTAAAGTACGCAGATTGAATATAAGAAATTACCACTTTACCTGCCTGCTTTCTTTCAGATGTAGTCAGTGGCAATGGCTTATCATTGCTCAAAATACCTGGTTTTCGCTTACGATTTCTAACTCTACAATTTGAGATAAACCTAAAACAAAATGCTAATATATCAATAATTTTAGAAAATGAAGAAAATTTCTGAAATAAGTTATCAATGATACTACAATTAACAGAAGTATTGAAATTAAATTTAAAGTTCTTTTTCTCCTTTAAGACAGTTTCTGAATTTTCAGCTCTATGTAGTTGTTTAGGCCAGCTTTCTTCAGTTAATTTTAGCCACGAAGGTCCTTTCCACCAAATTGTGCAATCCGGAAGATATTTAGGAGCTAATCCTCTGGACGCAATATCTGCCGGATTTTCCTTCGTTGGGACGAACGACCAACTTTTAACTGGTACTAAGTCTAAAATTTCAGAAGTTCTGTTAGAAACATAAGGTTTCCAATTACGAGGAGGAGACGACAGCCAGGTTAAAACGACTTGAGAATCTGTCCATACATGGAATGAGATATCACAGTCTGAAAATATGCTCTTTGTCGAGGAATACAATCTTGCTAGTAACAGAGCACCATTTAATTCAAGTCTGGGAATTGAAACAGACTTCAGTGGAGCAACCTTGCTTTTAGATGTCAAAATAATTACTTCTGACTCCTCATCAGAACGAGGCTGCACTGCATAGATGACAGCAGCATAAGCACATTCTGAGGCGTCACAAAAACCATGAAGAATAATGTTCTTATTAGTTGTTTGAATCCATCTCGGAATGCGAATGTAGCACACTTGCTCAAAGTTCCTTTGAAAAGCTTCCCATTTGGTAGCAAGTTCTTGAGGCAGAGGACTATCCCAGTCCAATTTCAAAAGCCATAACTGCTGATAAAATATTTTGATAGAAATAGTGCATGGTGATAAAAACCCAAGAGGATCAAAAAACTTAGCTGATTGCGATAAAAATGTTCGTTTTGTAATATTACCTTCAAATTTGAAATTAACTTTAAAAAGAAAGCAGTCGTTTAAGGAGTCCCACGTGAGACCTAAAGCTTTAGAGCACTCATCTGGATGAATCTCTAAATTTTGAACTTCTTTGGGTGAAGTAGGCAAAGAATCAGACAGTACTTGTGGAGAATTAGAACGCCATTTTCTCAAATGAAATCCTCTAGCTTCCAAAACTTCAGAAAGTGTTTTGATTGTTGCAATAGCTTCTTCGTTCGAATTTGAACCTGACATTAAGTCATCAATGTAGAAAGAATTCTTAATTATAGATGATACAGTAGGATCTTCGTTTTCAATGTCTAAACCAATTTGATGCAACACTCGCGTCGCTAAAAATGGTGCTGCCGAAGTACCATAGGTAAGAGTACATAATCGAAATTCACTAATTGGAGAACTCTCCGACTCCCTCCAAACAATTCTCTGTAGATCTTGATCCGCAAAATCAACAAGAATTTGCCGATACATCTGTTGAATATCTGCTGAAAATGCTACTCTATTCATACGAAACCTCATGAGAATAGCATATAAATCTGGTTGCACTGTTTGACCAACAGCCAAGATAGAATTCAAGGAATGTGAATCAGGTGGCTTACATGAACCATCGAAAACAACTCTGAGTTTTGTAGAAACACTATCATTCTTGATAACAGCATGATGAGGAAGAAAGTATGTATCAGAGTTTAGAAAGTCAGGGCTTGTTTCAGCACGTGTCATGTGTCCCAATTTTTCATAATCAATCATAAAACTTTTATATTCATCTTCAAACTCTTTATCAGTTTTGAATTTTCTTTCCATTGCAAATAATCTCGATACAGCTAGTTTCTTAGAGTTTCTTAACAATGATTTATCTTTGTAAATTGGCAACTTGACAACAAATCGACCCTGATCATTAATTTTAAAGGTAGTCTGAAAATGAGTTTCACAAAATTCCTCTTCTTCGGATAGCAGTCTCTTTTTCACGGGTAATTCTTCAGTTTGCCAAAATTTCTGAAGAATTGCATCTATATTTGTGTTTTCTTCGACATTAATAAAATGCGAATGAGCAATGGGAGACGAAATGTCACTACGAAGAATTCTTCCAGCAATAACCCATCCAAACATCGTATTTTGGGCAATGGGTTCATTCTTCGAACCAACAATTTTACCATTTCGCATTATCGTGAAAAAACAGTCGGAACCCAAAATAATGTCAATTGGTCGCGGACGCATGAATTCTTTGTCCGCAAGATTACTGATAGCTTTAATATAACCTAAGTCCTTTAAATCCAAAAATTCAAATGGTAACTGAGCAGTTAATTTATTCAAAATATATGCTTTAACTTCGATGCGCTCATTAGAAAATTTCGACCCAATGTCAAGCATTACGGAGCCTCGAGTTTGACCTGCGGACACTTCAGCGATACCAGTCAAAGAAATTCTATCATTTTTTCTTCTTAATCGTAACACATTCATTAAATTCTCACTGATGAATGAGCACTCAGATCCTGAATCCAGCAAAGCCCTGAAAGTGTAAGATTTTCCAGAACTATCCTGAATTACAACTTGAGCAGTAGGAAGAAAAGAAACACTTCTAGTATTGTTTACAGAAGTACTGGAAATAACACCCCGATTTACGTTGTTAGAGTCAAGTTCACAATCAGGTGAAAAACTCTCTCGTGGATTGTCATTTTCTTCTACGGTAGTTTGAAATCTTTTTTTCTCAACTAAATATTCAGAAACACTAGCAGTATTCCCCTTAATATTTTCATGCAATAATGTATTGTGCTTTGCTTGACACAGCATACACTTTAAATGTGAATTCGGACAGTCTTTTACCCTGTGCAAATTTAAGCACAAATAACACAATTGGTTTCGTTTTACAAAATTCTTTCTCCCACTAAAATCCATGCTTTTAAATTTCACGCATTTAAACAAGGGATGCACTCCATGACACTTAATGCAATTTTTAGTAATTCTGACATCTGAGCGATTTTTTATACCAACATTATTTTTCATTGGTTCTACTTGTTTTAACTCGTTGTTCATTATTAACTCAAGAGACGAACACCTTGTTTTCAAGAAATCAAAAAATGATTTCAAAGAAGGAAAGTCTACGTTAGCAGTCTCAGAAGACCAAAGCCTTCTGCTTTCTGTATCAAGTTTTTGAAGCATTAAATAAATTAACCAAGGATCTCTACTTGATGCTTCCTCACCAAGAGCTTTCAATCCTCTAATAATTTCATCACTTGTATCCATAAAGTTCTTTAAATTTGTATCATTCGCCTGTGAGATACCTTTCTGTTCTAAAAATGTTCCTATCAAAGACTGTACAATTTTCTTCTTTTTATCATACCTATCCAATAGCTTTTCCCATGCTTCCAAATATGAAGCGTTAGATAAGGGAATATGCTTAATTAAAGACGCTGGCTCATCGGTGAGCAACCCTTTCAAATATTGAAACTTTTGTACATTAGATAATGAATCTTGATTATGAACTGTTACAAGATAAAGATCTTTAAAATTTATCCAATCATTAAAATTGCCAGAAAATGGCGTAATATTTAGCTTTGGCAATCGGAAATTACTTAAATTTGTCTCCGAATTTTGCATTACAGTAGAACCACCACCATTAATTTGTACTTCTCTTATCTGAGACGGAACATGAAAGCTTTCGATTTTATTTTGATACTGAGCTTTTAATCTAAAATATTTTTCCTCAAATTCTGCTATTTCAGAATCTTTATCATCTAATAATACATCAAGTTTTTCAAATTCCGTAAATAAAGTATCTAACCTTTGAATACGAATCAAAACTTCATTTTTCGTATTTATATCATTAAATGTATTCTCAAGTCTTGTTACAGAAGCTTTAATTCTTCCTCTTGAAGCTATTATTTGAGTTCTATCTGCCCCTTCCATAATACTAAATCGAAAGTAATCGAATTAAAGTCAAATTCTTAATTCAAATAAATTTATACATCTCGCATAAACCAATATCAAATCAGCATCAGTTTCAAAAAATTAAGTGTAATCCTCAATAAGAACTCATCAAAATATTAACCGTAAAATATTCTACAAATCAAATTAATACTTCAAATAATAATATTTTCATGAAACATCGGAAAATGATCTTATGCAATAAATACAAGTAAATAAAATATCAGCTGTAAATCTTCTCAAGACGTCCAATTATCTTCTTAACAGATTTTATAAATAGAATAAAGAATTTTAGAATAAAGCACTTATCTTAGTATAAAGCACTTATCTCGCCGGGTGCCTCCAATATTTTTATGTTCTTCCAATTCACTCAGAAAATCTCATATATCAATAATTCTAAACTTCATTAACTAATTCCAAAACGTATTTAAACAAAGGAAGATATTTTATTGAATATAACATAATACAGTTCTCCGCCGACGTAGGGCGAGAAAAAATATTCAACTCACACGTTGTTATTCACAAACTCCCACCTGTTCCGTTACAATTCTTCGCTGTTGCCATACATAAAAGAAATGTAAACCGCAGACGATAAAAAGAAAAACTATTAAGCCGAACATTGTACGTAAAAGGAAGAAGCCGTAACAACTGCATCTGGAACATAGTTTGGGGAATTGTTGGGTACAGGGCTGACGACGTCGTCGTTACATACAAACTTATGTTTATATTACGATGATGAATAGGGAGTGGAATTTTAAAAAATGAACAGCTTACAAAGTAGTTTAGTAGTAGTAGACACAGACACTATGAATATCGAAGCATAATAAAAGTTACAGATGCTATAATTTGAAACGACTGTAAGTACGAGTATAATAAATTTACAAGCGGTGCTTAATAATGCTGCATGATGCAGAACAATAAACAATATGCAATTATACAATAATAATAATAAAGCTATAAAACGGTCAGTGAGAAAAGTCCAACAATACCGAGAAAACATTAAAAAGACCGAAAGACACGGTTACTACAGGGGGAATGTGATGGGCAGTTGATGGTTGGGAAGGTACGGTAGGAGAGCGATTGACACCAGCACTATAATCAAGTGAAAAGCGAAGATTAAGATGAATCTATGAGATGAGTCTATTCAGCGCTTTGATAGAGGTAGCCCTCTGAAGAGAGGGTTTGGAATATGCTGTTAAGGAGCCCTGTAAGACGTGGGATTGATAATGCTTGCAGAAGACGTTGATTTTTAGAGATTGAGGGCGGTCTGCGTATGTGAAAACTACTTGTTAAGGGGCAGTTAAAAACATAGTGCTGAGCTGTGCCCTCCTCCCCGCATGCACAATTAGGGGAATCTATAATGTTGAACCGGTGCAAATATGATGGGAACGGGCCGTGGCCAGTCGCCAGAACGGTATGGCAGCGGTGTGAGACTCGAGGAGAGGGCCTAATTGTGGGAAACAACTCGTGTACCACGCGGCCCGTCTCCGCGTTGTCCCAACGGTACTGCCAATCCATTCTGAGCTGGTGCCTAAACAGATTTTTAAGGTGAGACCTTGGAAAAGGAACATCCGCTCTTTCCGGGAGGGTTTGTGTGTCAGCTGCCAATTTAGCGAGTCTGCCGGCTTCGTCATTCCTATAATTTTGAGAATGACCCTTGATCCAGTAAATTTCGAAGTTCTTATGAGATGTTAGGATTTGAGATTGGATTGACTGAACCAAGGAATTTCGATGAAATATACATTTTATGGCCAAGATTGCCGACAGACTATCAGAAAAAATTTGGAAGGAGCATTGTGGTAAACCTTGTGAGTAAAGGATCGCATCCTTAATTGCCAAAAGCTCTGCTTGAAAAACCGTGTTGTGTTCCCGAAGTCGTACAGACAACGTATAGGCAACAGAAGTTCCCTTAAAAACAACAAGACCAGATCCAACTCCCCGCGGTGTCTTGGATCCATCAGTATAGATTCTGTTGCAAAGTAAGTCTGGATGAAGTTCCTCAGGGTGTGCATTTCCGAGTGGGTCAATTTGGTGGGGGGAGGCCGAAAACCATTTGCCAGCATCCCTCTCGAACAGCTCGGGGGAATATTCGACGCCGTCCAATGTGATTGGTTTTCTGTCTATGTGTATTTTGGATTGCCAAATCGTTTGGCGGATTGTTAGTTCAATTGGGGGTACACCGGCTAAGGTATAAAGAGCAAAGTGAGACGTTGTCGAATAGGCCCCCGTCACCGTTAGGAGGAAACGCCGTTGGAGAGAATGAAGCATCCGGTACCAGGGGCGTAGCTAAGGGGGGGGGTTCTGGGGACAAAACCCCCCCCCCCGAAAAGTTAGTCTCAAAAAAAAAGAGAAAAAGAAGAGAGAAGAGAAAGAAAAAAAAAAGAAGAAAAGGAAAAAATTCCAAGCGATTATACATATATATATATATATATCTATATATATATATATATAAGAAGTAACCCCCCCCCCCCCGAAAGTCGGGTCTAGCTACGCCACTGTCCGGTACTGCCGAACCCCCAGGCTTCTCCCCCAGATGCCCGAAGCTGAAGAAGGGAGGATTCGACAACCGCCCTATATAGTAGCCATCTATGTTTGATCTTGGTGCCCCAGTCACCCCCCGCTAGTCTTTGGAACTTACTATGCAATGCAAGAGATTTAGTTTTTAAATGATCGAGGTGGGCGGTCCATCTAAGGCGGTTGTCGATAACCACCCCGAGGTATTTAATGCTGGGTTTCCTAATCAGATAGAAGTCTCCCATCAGGAGAGTTGGTGGTCGTTTAAGATCCCTCGGCACCTTGAAGTGCATGTAAGCTGTTTTTGCCTTAGATGCCTGAAGACCGTGATCTTTAAGCCATGTGTCAACCAAGGCGAGCGATTGGCGGGCAAAATTTTGAAGATCGTGAGTGCGACGAGTAGTGACCAAGAGTGCAATGTCGTCCGCAAAGGCCTGCACATGAGTGTGGACCGGCCATGAAACTCTTAGGAGAGAAGCTACCACCAAGTTCCAGAGCTCGGGTCCACTGCAGGAGCCCTGCGGACAGCCCTTAGTCTGCGGGATTGAACAAGACCCTGTACTTGTTTGAATGAAAACTCTCCTATGCGAGAGGAAGCTACGATAAGCGTTGAGGGTTCCCTCGTCGCATTGGGATTCAGAGAGATAGTACGTGATCTTATTCCATGGCAGATTGTCGAAAGCTGCGACAATGTCCAAGGAGATCAGTACCATCTGGTCACCTCTCTCGATCCCTTCATTGATTTTAGAAAGAAGAGACGCTAGAGCATGGTCTACAGAGCGTCTGGGAACGAAGCCAAATTGGTAGGGATGGTGGAGATTTTTTAATGCTAGGTGACTTTGAAGGCGGAAAAGCAGGAGTTTCTCGAAGATTTTCGAAAGGACCGGAAGGAGGATAATAGGGCGAAATGAGGAGAGTTGTGCAGGGTCTTTACCCGCTTTGAGAAACAGGATAAGGACTCCCTCTTTTAGACCGAGGGGGAAATAACCGAATTTAACACATATATTGAAAAAATCCCTAATGAAGTTTTTGAAGATTTTGTGGAAGGCAGTCCAAATAACAACATCTAGACCGTCCTTCCCGGGGCTTTTTTGCGGGGGAGCATTCGCACCGCTTGGTCAACCTCATGTTGTGTAAAATGTGCAAAGTTATTTGGTGGCACTGAGGGAGCCCCAGCGGGGCCCGGCTGATCCGGGGGGTAGAAATGTTCGAGTATTTTTTGAGCGAAGGTGTCGTCATTTTCAGCAGAAGGGTCGTGTTCTTGAATAAATGTGGGGGAAAAGGTCTTTCCAAAACAAACTTTGTATGGTTTGTTGAAAGCCTTTTGACTGCGAGTGCAGAAATCTCTCCATGAATTGCGTTTGGAAGCTCTGATGGCACGTTTGTATTTAGCCATCGCCCTCTTATATGTTGTTGCATATGAGCCCTCCATGGGTGAACCTCTATTTCTTTGAAATCTTCTCCTTGCTGCATAAGCGCAGTTCTTAAGTGAGGTTAAACCTGCGTGCCACCAGTTTGAAGGCGATGGTGTTGCAAATTTCTTTTTCTTAAATGTGATATCCGCGCAGCCTTGAATTGCTGTTGTTAGGGCTGTGTAAAACCTATCAATCTCGTCAACGGTGGCGAGGGATGGCAGCAATGAAAGAAAGGGGGGAATTTTAACTTTAATCAATTTTTGAAATGAAGCTGTGTTGTAAAACGTCTTATACCTGACAAAGCGAGAATTGCCGAAAGAGCTGTCAATAGTGATGAAAATATAGCGGTGGTCGCTTGCCGAGATTTGGTCGCTCACAGACCAATTAATATTTACGTTGATGTTCCTGCTGAAGGAAAGATCTGGCCATCCCTTGCCATTTGTTGTGAGAAAGGTAGGTTGGGAGTTAGGAGAATTAAGGAAATTTAAATTTAGAGTGGCGGCCATGTTCAGAACCGCCTCGCCCCTCGCCTCGTCCCTAGGATACCCAAAGGCCCTGGAGTGGGCGTTGAAGTCACCGCCTATAAGTGTAGGGGCCGGGATGGTTGCTGTGATAAAATTTTGAAGGTCTGTAAGTAGTTCTTCTATTGGTTCTGCGGGGGAGGAATAGGCGGAGACTAAAATCAGGGGCGTGGCATCCGTAGAAACCTTGACCGCCACGAGGTCGAAAGATTTAAATGCAGATATGATTTTTAGGTGGTCTGATGGGATAAAAATGGCAGCTCTGACGCTCGAAGAAGTAAGCTGGCCCCATGAAGTTGGAATGTTAGCAGAAACTTTATTTATTGTGTAGGGTTCCTGGACAATAAAAGCATGGATACCATGTTCTTCTTGCAGATTGGGAAGTAGCAAGTTAGCAGCTGCTGCCCTCTGTAGATTAATTTGTACGATCTTTATTTTGGAAAATTTAATCTGTGTACATAAATTAGGTGGAGAGAGGGAAAAGTCCCTAAGATTAAAACATAGGATTGTGGGGTTTTGTTGGTTGGATGCAGGGACAGGATAGGTTGCTGAAATTTGTGATGCTGAAGAATGTAAGGTGTGCTGATCACTCATAGTTTGTCTGTGATCGAATTTTTTCCACAATATCCAAATAACAGGGGCATCCGGCATCATTTGCCGGGTGGTTTGTGTAATAGCTCGTGCCAACTCTATTGTTGGAATTATGACAATTAATGCAGTATGCACCAGTGGCCTCACAGACTTTGCTATCGTGTTCTTCTGAGCAATAGCTGCAATTAATGCATTTGCTCCTGCAATTTGCGGCAGTGTGACCGAATCCCTGGCAAGCATAACAACGTCTTACCCCCAGGAACTCTCTTATGCCTATGACTCTCCACGCTATGTTAAAGCTACGTGCTGATGTGATTGTATTAAAGGCTTCCGGAGAGCACTGGAGGACCCAGTTGGTGGTGCCCTTTCTACCAGTAAGTTTGAATTTGGGGCAGATTTCCTGCCCTTACAGGTCAAATGATCTATTTAGTTCGTCCTGGAGATCTGGTCCATCCAACTCCGACGGAACCCCGTACAAAATAACTCGTGGGAGCCTTCTTTTTGGTTCACGAACTGAAATTTTTCCACTGAGACCAGGTGCTGTCGTCAAGCGTTGTTGCAAAGCCTGCGAGTCAGTGTGAGATGGTACGTCAATGGCTATTCCGCCTTTTGCTACGAGGCGAACTCGTGTTATCTTGACTCCGTTCCTTGACGGATCAAATTCGGACTGTACCAGCTCCCTCAGCTGGTTGGACGTACCCTCCTGTGGGCCAGTAGGGTAAACCAGAGTCGTATGAGAGGGTCGCGAAGCAACCGATGCAAAAGATGGAGCCTCCGGTTTATCCAGCTGCAGCTTGTCGTTGAGGAACTGCGCAAGTGTTGGGACCGGCACCAAGACCTCACCCTCCGTTTGTGTTGACATGTCAGTCTTCAATGAAGGGATTGATGAAGTAGTTTGTTCGTCCGGATCAGACCCCGGTGATGCGGTTTCCTCAGAGTCCTCTTCCAACGTCTTAGGTTGTTCTGAACTGCAACCTTCCGCTATGGCTGGGGAGGAAGGCGATTGCACTATAGTTGAACCCAAGTTGTAACTTTGGTCCAGCAGCTTTGTCTTGAAGAGTGCTAATGTAGATTTCACATGAGCCTGTAGCCCAGTGTGGAGGAAGAACCTACCATTTTTGCCCTTGGCTACAATGAGTGATTCGAAAAAATCAAGGAAATCAGCTATCGTGTTGTCGTACGATAGCGTATTGCTAGCTGGAGGTGTGTCCGGGTGGAAAAATTGGTCGAACGGACCGGCGTGGAGCTCGCTGAGCTCTGTCGTCGAAGACTGCGAGCTGCTAGACTGGCGTTGGACCGGTAACGACTGACCATTGGCTAGTTTAATCAACTTGGGGTCGAGTTTATCCACAAAAGCCTTAGCGAGAGTGAGAACTCTAAGGTCCCTCGTTTTTTTATTCTTGGGCATTGCGGGGGAAGTACAATCTAACGGTTGGCTTTCCCTTGCCTTGATAGCTAGTATGGGTATGACACTAATGGTAGCAAAATGGCACTCAGAACATTGTAAGAGTGATAAAACATTACGTACATAACCTGATAATGAAAATGCCGATATATATAAAGATTAGTTAGAAACGGGCGATTAAAATGAGTACTCACACGATGGGCCCGCTAAAACGTGTGGGTATGACACTAAACAGCCAATTGGCACTCAGAACAAAGTAATAGTTTGATAACATTGAATACAATACACAATATTGAAAAAGCCGATACATGTAAAGATTAGTTAGAAACAGACGAATAAAACGAGTGCTCACACGATGGGTTTGCAAATTTTGTGGGTCTGATACTAAAACAGCTAGTTGGCACTCAGAATATAGTATGAGTGTAATAACATTGGATACACAACATAATATTTAAAAAAAAAAAGTCTTATATTTTTAGAAAGATAATTTAAAAGTAAGACCTCTGCTGTTAGAATTGCAAAATTTTTATTTCTTCCCCCTCAAAAAGCATTTTGAAAATTCAAATATTAATTAAAAATTCAAAAAATGAAAAAATTTTTATTTCTTCCCCCTCAAAAAGCATTTTGAAAATTCAAATATTAATTAAAAATTCAAAAAATGAAAAAGTTAAAAATGTTAAGGTCTTGTGGGCCAAATCTAGTTTGGAACTGTATATATCAATCATAAAAACACAAACATAAACATTAACCCCCCCCCCCCTCAAAACACAACTGAAAATGACCCCCTTAGCGCCGTATGGCGAAAAGCACTCTTAACCACAAATAAACAAACAATCACTAAAAATACAAAAAGAGGAAAGCAGCAAAACCTAACTCAGTGTAGACGAGCTGGGGGTGTGTAGACAAAGCTCTGGTGATATCTCTGTAGGCAAAATGTCCGGAGTAGTGTCGATGTTGGGAGGATGGAGAGCTGTCCGCATCCGGACTGGAGAGCAGGAAAGATCAGTCACCGTTCTTCAGCCGCTGCTCCAAATCCCAAGTACTTACGCATGCGCTGTCCAGTGGCGTCCTTCCGTAAAATGGCTTGATACTTATCCTGATAGTTATCCCTTGTAGCTGGAGCTCCGAGTCTGCGCAGCCGCAGAAGCACTATTCTGAACTTAACTTAGAATACACCTCTAAGAATGAAGCTGAAATTCTTCCAAGTCCAGCACTGCTAGGCCTATTTTAGATAACTTCGCAGGGGCGCCACTACTAAGCCCCTGGGCTAAAATTGATGGAACTTCAATTTTTGGAAGCCCTCCTCCGGGTCTTCCTTCCGGAAATGGTTCCAAGCGGATCAGTAAATTATTTGCAGAGTTATTGGAAGTCGAAAATTTGCAATGTTAATTAGATCGAGAAATCTATGTTAAAATTCAGTACTTGCCGCGTGGGAAAATTGTAACTTCAATAACTGTTAAACAGCTCAAGCGATTTTTACAAACCAGCACTCTGCGTATTGGTCTCCTCGGGGGCTTACCGAAAATATACCACTAGTAGTTAGCGCCTTCGATTTTCCGGCGTTTTAGGTATTCCGAACGGGAGCTGAAGAACGTACGTGTTTCAATATGAAAAACTGCTATTGTGTTGTCCATCTTGACCATTTACAGACAGTTGGGAGAAAGAAATCTACGCTCGAGCCGACTTTTACGCCACCTGCCACTGACGCCTACACACTGCCGATCCAGATTACAGTGGTGCATGGCTTGATCAGGTTGGAAGGGTGCCGACTGGGGATGTATAACCTTTAGCGACGAATCCCGCTTCAAATTGTGTCATGACGATCATCGAAGACGTGTTTGGAGACACCCAGGGCAGAGGAGGGATCCTGGTTTCACTTTTGCACGCCACACTGGCCCTCAACAAGGCATTATGGTCTGGGGTGCCATTTCCTTTGATATCTGGAATCCTTTGGTCGTAGTTAGAGGTACACTTACTGCACAGTGGTACGTCGGCGACATCCTAAGACCTGTTTTGTTACCGTTCCTTTCGCAGTACCCTCGGCTGGTTTTCAGCAGGACAATGCCAGATAACATACAGCATGTGCTGCTATGAACTGTCTGAAAGCTTGTCAAACTCTTCCGTGACTTGCCAGATCGTCAGATCTCTGTCCCATCGAGCATGTCTGGGATATGATGGGATGGCGATTGCATCTGGCAAAGAATTTTGGTGACCTCGTCCGACAATTAGAGCGAATTTGGCTCTAAATACCGCAGGACAATCTCCGGGAGCTTTATCGGTGTTTCCCACGTCGTGCTTCAGCTTGTATCTAGGCTAGAGGCGGATCAATACCTTATTGAACTTGTTACTGTAACTCTGACATAATTTATTCAATTGTTCTAAGAATTTAATCATTTACTATTCTGTGCATTGTCTTCCTATCCACCAATTTTCGTCTCAATCGGATCACTCCTTCTTGGTGCGTCGATTTTTTTTGTTATAGAGTGTATCGTCAGTCTGAGACGCTATATTTTTGTGTTGAAATAAGTAATTAATGGCCACAAAAAATGAGTAAATAGGCTTTTTAGAACACCCGATGGAAAACAAAAATTAAGGTGCACAACTGGAACGTACGCACACCCCACATGCGAAATTTTAACCTTCTACAGCTTACCATTTTTGTGTTATGACTTATGAGAGATACATACGTACATCCAGCCGCAAGAAACAACGCAATAATTAACTTGTTTGGTACCTGAATGCATTATTAAAAACTCTTTCAGGGGTGACTAAAAAAGAAATTCATACTTTAGTTTAAGTAAACAATTGTATATCAAAACAGAAACGCCCTTTACTTTGCATTAAAAAGTAAAACAGAAAAGGTCTTTTTTTTTCGAAAACATCGGCCAATTCCATCGGCTTTTCGATGTTTTTAAGGCCGATGGGCCGATGTTTCCTGCAAGTTTGCATCGGCCGCCGATGCCGATGCCGATGGCTAACTTGTTGAACCATCGGCGCCGATGCATCGGCCAGGCCGATGCATCGGTCGAATCCTACTATTTTGACGAGCAAAATTCTCAGCGTTAAACAATTTTCATTTCGTTCTACGATAATATATTCAAGAAAATATTTTGCATACTGCGCATTCCAACTAAATGCTGCAGTAAAATTAGATTGGTTAAATTAATGGCGGAGATGAAAGCCCTAATTCTTCTGCTAATGTTATCAAATCCTTCTTTCGAACTTAAGATTAAAAAAATCCGTATTCTTACAAATTCACACAAAACAATTTAAAATAAAACTTATCTGGTATACCGTTATTTTCTTTCAAAAAAAAAAAAAGAAAGAAAGAAAGAAAGAAAGAAAAATGCATCGAACAGGGCAAATGCGAAGTTTGTTAACCCAGAGTTTTCTTGTGCTTACGCTTTCGCCATTTACGACAATCATCACACTTTTTAGAGGGAAATAATGAAAACCAACATTATTTTGCGAAGATCAAGAATACCATTAAGGGACGAAACAATTTCTGTTGCTGAAAGCAATCTAAGACACATCGAATGCGTTAATAAATACTCTTAACAAACTGCCTGTGTTTAAGTCAACAGACACACATGGAACGCAATGTGGCAATGTTGTAGTTTTTTCGGCAGTTTTGTAAATCACCGCAAGGTAGCGTATTCGAGCGCTAGGCTTTATTGTGACAAGGCTGAACTGGATCCGGTAACTTGACTGTTTTACTGGTAACTTAACTGGTTTTACTGTGTCATTTTAAGGGAATGAAGAAATGTAAAAATATTCAAAAATGAACGCTATCTGCTGGAGTTTAGGGTTCATCTACTGGAGTTAGGGTTAAAATTTCAACTATCAAAATATCATCAACACAGGCAATTGCTTCGTTCAAATGTAGAAGAGTAGAAGCAATTTTCCCCCGTCATACCTTGACAAGTGACTTTCTAGTATTTATAATATATAAATAGAGGCATCAATTTCAATTTATTTTGTTGCTTTGCTTTGGTGTAGCAGTCTGAGATGGATGCCCATTAGCTCATTTGGTAAGAACGTCCTGACCTGAACGCAAAGGGCACGCGATCGATCCTCTCACAAGGCAGAAAATGAAGTTTTTGTGTTGAACTTATTTTGCTTTGCTGATTAATAACTTGACTTTCCATGAATATATAATCTTAACTTATTGGGGGCAGGATTCTAAACCTCAGTGGTGTTTCATCGAAATCAGGAGGAAAAAACGTTTATTTTCATCTTTACTAATAATAAAGCTGAACGTGTGTCTCTGTATGTCTGTTACGCCCATAGCGCCTAGGCCGTTCGGCCGATTTTCATGAAATTTGGCACAAAATTAGTTCGTAGCATCTGGGGGAGCACCTTGAAGCGAATTTTCAAAAATTCAATTTTTTTCTTTATCCATTCCAATTTTAAGAACATTTTACGGAGCAAATTATCATAACGTTGACGAACAAATCACCAAAACGTGGACTAGCAAATTATCATTACATGGACGAGTAAATTATCATAATATGGTCAAGTAAATTATCGTAACGTGTATGAGCAAGTTACCATAACATGAGCGAGCAAATGAACGTAGCAAGTTGGCCAGAAATTCATCATAAATTATTTGTAAATATACAGGCGAACCAAATGACGATTTAATGTTCTACTACGGGCAAAGCAATGCGGGTACCGCTAGTAATATCATAATCACATAATCATATACTTGCCGTGCTAAGTGCAAAAGTCGTAACTGCATCTGAGTCCAAAAAGAGAAATTGCTGTTTAAAGTTGTGTGCCTCCATGTACATTTTTTACGGATGCAACTTTTCCAGAATTTTTGAAAACATAATTCCCTTTAGAAATGACCGTAAAACATTGAATTTAGGTAAAATATGTGACAAAGAATCACTTGGTGACCGTAGCTCAATTTTGATAAAAAGTGCAGATACGACTTATGTACTTAGCACGGCAGATATACTAGCCGCCAGGACGGCTAGATTAGACGACTTCGGCGGCACATTGGTGTACACTGCCGAAGGCGGTGGATTTGGGGAGCTTCACCCCCTTCTTGCCGCACGGGGGCTTTGTCTGCTCTTTACCAGGGGCGTGCACGCAGGGGGAGGTACACCTGTTGCCCTGTGTCCAAGCCAGAAGTTGACCCAAAATTTAAGAAATAATTTTACATGTATTTTTTTTTTTATTTTAAATATAGTTTAACCGAAAAGTAATTCAAAAAGGAACCTTCATTTAAATTATTTGAATTAGCTATTAGTAAGGGTTTAAAATGTA
This sequence comes from Uloborus diversus, assembly GCF_026930045.1. NCBI lineage: Eukaryota > Metazoa > Arthropoda > Arachnida > Araneae > Uloboridae > Uloborus > Uloborus diversus. The sequence continues at coordinate 63,420,626 of NC_072736.1, read as the reverse complement.
CATTTAGAACTGAAAGGAGATGCCTGTAACTTATTAATCCGCTAGGTCACCGCGCAAGTAATGTCGGAAAAAAAGTCGCATTTGTCAACCTTCAGAAAATCATTAACAAACACAGACACCCTGACATTGGTAACGTCGCCAATCTAGCCTTAAATCGGAAGAGTTTCAGTTTTAACCGTGATTCTATTGATAAAATATATACTCCTCGTCAGGAAAATTTTTATTCGAAGTTAAGAATAATGCTTGATTTCATGTTTGAGAAGGATTCAGATGAGATAAACGATATCTATATGATTAACTTAATGGTAAAAAAAAAAATATTTTGTTTACATTATTAAGATTCTAGAATTCCATTACCAAACACTTTTCACAATCTAAATATTATATGACCAATAGTCGTGCGATTACAGCTTTTTTGGGGGACCCCTTAGAAATGAATAGAACTACGAAAAATATTTTTATATACCTTTTTGGAACTTCTTCAGAGCATTTATGTCGTGGGGTGACCCTCGTATTTGCGACGTGATAAATCCGTCACTAATGGGCTAGTTGGTACTTTGCTTAAGGACGCTCGGGCAGCAAAGATCCCGTTTTGCAAGTATCTGTGTATAAGGCCCCGTTCTATGGCTACCCGGGGCCCTAACTGTAATAAACGGTAATTTTTTCAGTAATTGAGATTTCTTGGCGGTAGGCATTTGGTCTTTTTGGCAGCCGGGACGCTACCGCGTTCCGTGATTAGATAAAGTATTGGGATACTTTCAAAAATTTACATTTGTACGGATTTCTCGAGAAATAAGAGACAACTATAGCTTTTACCCGCGGCTTCGCTCACGTTGATGTAGATTTTTTCAATCGATTCTTGTTAATGGTCAACACAGGCAGGGGTCAAATAATTACTAAAAATTGGTTTGTGACCAGTTTCGCCGAAATTTCAAATTTCCTCCCCCCCCCTTTAATACATTAAAAAGTATGATTACAACTGAAAACTGCGGGGGGGGGGGGAGTAATGAAATGTCGGCGAAACTGGGGGAAACCAAAACAATTACACAATCTAAATCAGGAAAACGTATAGAAGTAGTAAATAAGTTAGTAAGGGTAATTCTTCAAAAATCCGATTCGAGTGAGGTCAACTATTCTTAAATAAAGACAAACATTTCCCTTATAATCCCGGTCCCCGTCACGCCGGCTATCTAAATTATTGCATATGCTTCTGCTTCTTGCCAGAGAAAAGAACGGAGATCAGGTGACGCATGTCCCTCCTGAATAAGTAAGGAGAAATACGCCTAAAATGGCAATCGTCCCAAAATAGGGTCAACAGTCACTACAAATACTGCTTTTCTAATAATGTCCCTTTAGAGTGAGAGCACCAAATCTTTAAAATCTCCATCAGAAGGAAATCAACTGTTTCTAAATAACATCAACGGTCCTGTTTGAAATACCAAAAAGTTCAGAGTAAAAATATACCATTAAAATCAGAGTAAGCACAACAGTTTTTCTCTCTCTTTTTTAAAGTTTCTATTTCAATGAGGTCAATAGCACAAAAAACTTCGCATTTCAGAAAGAGAAACATTCCCTAAAGTTTCTATTAGAATGGTGATATCAGCGTTTTCAAATAACATCGATCTCTTTCTAAAAATCTCCGTCATGATTAACTCGAAAAATCTTCATCAGTAAAAGGTCAGATAGCATTAAAAAAAAACAAATTAAAAAAAAAAAAATCTGTGACCTACTTCCCCCAATTAATTCTAATTTGAATTCCGAAACTTTGAATTCAAATTATGTTTTTCGCAATCACGAGTTGCGACAAGACCCTACTGATTAGAGTTATTGTTTCTAGAAACGGCTCCCCCCCCCCCCCCAAGCATGTCCCTCCTCCTGGGTGGTTACGTGTGTATAGTTGTGTGTGTAGGCTTACGTGTGTGCACGTAGGCGTGTGTATGTGTGTAAAGGCGTGCGCACGTAGGGGAGTGTATATGAGCATGCGTGTGTAGGACATGGACGCCACCGCCCAGCAAAAGTGAATTCCGGTGGACAGTGCTCACCAGGAAACATCACAAGTTCAGTAATCATGAAAAAAGTTAAAAATGGTCGCATTCGAAAGAGTATCTTTAGAAAAAAATTTGACCCAAATATTGTGTGCCCTCGTCCTTTTGTTTTTGAGATATGGGGGGTCAAAGTCTGTCGAAATCTTACGAAAATTCGCCAAATTTAAAGACTTGGCAAGAAATGGAAAATACCACGTGATTTCATCGCCTGCGTCTAGCAAGACTCTCATTTCCATTTCTGGTCATCGATAAACGATGTTTCGAATTAACCCTTTACTTGTGTGGGTAAAATTAAAAAGTAACTATGAAGCCTGTGAAATGGAAACTAGAGAGCGTTATCCAGAGGAGCTACAACTTTATAACGAAATTGAACGTAGGATTTAACTTTGTAATCGTGATAATAATGCATTTCAGAATTTAAGTGCATTTCAAGTGTGTTTTACTTAACAAATTTAAGTTTGTACTCTTGTAATGAAATGTGTTGTAAGTAATTAATAATTATGTACGAGAATTAATATGAATAAGTAAAAAAAAACATGCTTATTAAAGCTTATATATTGAAAATAAAATGGATAGTTTTTGATGTTGAAGGAACATGATCATGGATTGTAGTATCCCAGCTCTTATTTATTTTTTCAAAAGTTATTATCATTCATGAAGTTTTATTGTCTGACCACTGCTAGCGAAAATGTTTAATTTAAAATCGAAAAAAATAATAATTAAAAAAAAGAAAACAACGATAGTAAATGTCAAAAATTTGCACAGCAAAACTAATGATGTCGGAAATTACTTCATAACAGATTCTTATCAAAAATTTTATAGTCGACGTTCATTACAACAACCCCTGTAGTTCGAAAAAGTCTGTCACTGCAACTGAAAGTCGCTATAACGTAAATGCACATCATATTGCATGTTATTTAGTCATTTTTAAAAATACTGAAGTCACTTTTACCAATTATGTTTCACGTTAAAAGGGAATTCAAATACGAGCAAAATAAAAATTAATACAGTTTTTTTTTTTATTTGAATTGTTAGAGGGTTTACACATAACTTGAAAACGATACACATAACGAAAAATACACTGGAAATAACTGACAGAAATCGTTTTTTTTTTTTTAAATTTGAGAACATGGTTTGAAATCTTTAAAAATGTCGTTTTCTTCGTATTTAGATACTGTTGAAGACTTCAGATTTACGACTTTTCAAAAAAAAAAAAAAAAGACTTTAAAGTGTGTTTACCGTTTCTCTAAGGTTATCATATTTTTTTCAAAACAGTTTCATCATCGAATAAACTCTTTCAGTGGAAATATTTCACCCGCAGAAGCATAAAAGTTTTAAACATCAGTTTTTTAACAGACAGTCTTAAGAATAACAAAAAATTCCATTGTTTTTACAATAAAATAAAGCAAATATTTCGGGCTGTGGCGTTTTCCCCTATACAGTTGCACGTTAATATCCCGGAACACAAGCCCCTAAAAATTTCAATGCCGCAGTCTGTGCCACGACACCCCGCGCCATGGTAGTCACCCCAGTAAAGAATTAAGGCGATATTTCTCACGCGCTTTGGTGGTGACCAAATATGGAAGTGAAATGTCTTGTCAGATGCAGATGTTGAATTCGCGCCGTACCTTCCATTTCTGAACAAAACTCGCTAAATTTGGCGACTTTACTAAAAATTTCGGCAATATTTAAGACATCATATTTCGATAACGTGGTCACGAGGGCACGTAGTTTTAGTGCCATAAACATGTTTTCCAATGCTCTTTCGAATGCCACCAATTTGGAATTTTTTTGAATTTCCTTGATCGTGATGTTTCCTGGTCAGGACCAGCCGCGCCGCCGCCGGTGGACGGTGGTGCTGCAGCCCTGGACCAAGCTGGAAAAGGAACCGTAACGTCAAGGACAGTCAAATGAAAGCAATAAGCAATCGTGATTGCTCAAAAAAAAAAAAAAGAAAAATATTCACCATTGTTGCCATTAAAATATGGACATTAATTCCACAAAATCCTAATTAGCATGATTAATCCTTAAAAACACACACATAAAAAAGAAAAATTACAATTAAACGTTTCATAAAAAATAATTCGCAGTCGCATGGCGAGACAAGAGATTTAAAAAAAATGGATTTGGCGGATTAATTTACTTATTAATAGTAGCTTTAATGTTATTTGAGCGTGTTGTTTTACTAATTTGGCGGATTAATTTTTTAACTTCAATACCTTATAGTGTTTAATGATATTTTTACCAAAATTAATCTGGCGGAATTTTTACATTTTAATGCAACTTTTGTAATGGCCGTAGCGCCAAGATTTTTGAGCACTCGTCACGACCACGTTATCGTAACACTGCCCATCAAATAAGTTCAAAAAATCATTTTATTTAATTTCCTTTTTAAGTTTTGCAATTGAAAGCAGCGTTAAAATGTAAAGTAATAAATCAAAATGAATTATTTATCGCAAAAGGACCACATTACCATACATTCGCCAGGGAATGGCCAAGTTTATGAAACTGCGTAAAATGTTTGCTTAATCTCTAATTCATAAGATATGATTTTTATTTCCGAACAGAAGATGGTACATTTTAAGAAAATGTTCTGCACTTATTTGGCGTTCCTGGCGAGAAATAAATCTTACTTCGACGGTAATTGGGGGGAGTGGGGCAGGCTCGATTTATTGGCTTTTTTATTTAGTTACCAGATTATTGTACATTTTATAGAAGGTTTTAAGCTTGTCTTCTTGCGACTTTTGAAATCCTTCGAAAGTTTTTTAAAATCTTTACCAAACTTTGTCTTTTTTTATTTTTTCAAAGTTTGGGAATGTATTTCGAAATTTGAGACTTTGCGAATTAAGCGCAATGATTATTTTTTGATGCATTGATGATTAGTGTCAAAACACTTTTCGAAAATCGGAAACATTTCTAAGTGTATTTGAAATCTTCCTGTTGAAGTTCAGGGTTGGCTGAGTAATACGTAAGGGCCTAGAAGTAAAATGTGTTGATATATATACGTGTATGTTTTTTTTTTAAGTGTAATATAAACGTAATCTGAAGACCTTCCCTTCTTTAAAGCGCTTAAACAATGGGCCTGTTCTGGTCTTTTAAAGAAATTTCCGTTAGTAACTGAATCTGGTGCAAGACAAACTTAGCAGCTTTTTTTTTTTTTTTTTTTGAAGGAGATTTACATTTTCCAAAACGGCTGCGATTCATTCCTAAATTATATTACATCTGTTGCATGCAAGACACTAAATTAATCCTTTTAGGGTTTAAAAAAAAATAGTTTGTACCAGATCCATGCACTTGTTTTCAGCAAATTATATCACTTTGGCGACAAAATGACTATCTGTCTTGGCGAAAACACTTTGCAATATACAGTGAAACCTGTGTAAGTTGACCACTTGCAGTTCATTACGTTGGTGGTCAACTTATAAAGGGTTTATAATGCCGTGTATTCATTTTTTGACTAATTAACACTTAGTCTTTTTGTTTAAGTCAATTTTATTGTTTAATATTACTCTGAAGCAATAATTAAAAATGTCATTCAAATATTTTTGTTATTTTTTCCTCGTTTTTTGTTATAAAAATTTCAGGTAAATTTCTCCGACTTTCTCTTTTCATTTAATTTTAATCTTTCATACTTTTTATCAATCTCAATTTCAACTAACTTTCTTTTTAACCCCCGACACACAAAGGAAGGGGTTTGACGTGTCTGTGTATCTGTGTATCTGTTTGTGGCACTCTAGCGCCTAAACGGATGGATCGATTTTGAAAAAAAAAAAAAAAAATTGTTTAATAGGAGAGTTGATCGAGAGTGTTCTTAGCAAGATTGCATCTTTGGATGACATTAATTAGCGAAGATATTAATTAAAAACCTCTAAAAGTAATTTTTGCGATTTTTGCAATGAAAACATAGTTAAATTTTTTTAAATTTAATACCAAAATAAAGAGATTTTTTTTCCGCGTCTGATAGAATATGTTTGGAACTTCCATGTTTCATAGAATTCGAATTATAACGTTTTTTTTTAAAGCAGATTTTAATAACGGCTAAGCCTTTGTTCACGCGATTGATAACTAAATTCATTGTTGGCCGACAAGGGAAAAAAACACAATGATTTAAAATTTTTATCTGATGCCAGTCTCTATTTAATAGCAAATAAAATACTTGACATTGATTTTTAATAATGTAAGGCTTTTAAAAGAATTTTCAATTTTCCCTCTTGATTCTACAGTTGCGACTTAGTCGGGGTTTTTTAAATTTTTACTTTCTTCTATATCCAATATATAGAAGAAAGTATTGGATTCGTGCAAATTTTCGAATTTCGAATTTTGACGGATTCGAACGTTTTGAGGTGTGCTGAGTCCATTTCGACCATTTTTGGAAAATGTCTGTCTGTCTGTATGTGTGTGTATGTGTGTGTGTGTGTGTGTATGTGTGTCACGTCTGTGTGTGACCAGTTTTTTGTGGCCGCTCTACAACAAAAACTACCGCATGAAATCGAACGAAATTTGGTACACATATGTGCCCCTATGTGAACGTGTGCCCATTAGTTTTTGGCGCGAATTCCTCCAAGGGGGGTGGAGCAATGGGACGTTTTTCGAGTTACGCGTGCTTGCTATTACTCAGGAAGTAACTGGCGGAATAAAAACAAAATTTGGTCCATATGTTGGTATTAACAGGAACAGGTGCTGATTCAATTTTGGTGTCAATAACTCAAACGGGGGTTGAGCTATAGAACGTTTTTTTGTCGTCAATTGTGACTGCTGTATCTCAAGAAATAATGAACGGAATGAAAGAAAAATTTATCGGCAAGTAGCCCTTAGTGGGTATAAGAACTGATTTTATTTTTGTGTCAACAGCTAAAAAGGGGGTAGCGCAATCACCCGTTCTTTTTTTCCATTTTGAGTGTCCTATCTCAAGAAGTAATGCTACGTTCTCGTTGAAATTTGGAATATATGTGAATCCATGTGTAAACAGGCTTTGGTTCAATTTTGACGCCGATCGCTCCAAGAGGTGTTGATTTTTTTTTTTTTTTTTTTGCGAATAAAAATATTTTTATTAATGCAACAATAAGAAAGATAAATCGTAATAGATTGTCGTCTGCGTATTTCTCGTGATTTTAATTCTATGGAAATGATAGGAAATATTAACTCAATGATTTAAAATTTTTAACTGTTGCCATCTTATGTTTGTTAACAAATAAAATATTTGTAATTAATTCAAGCAAGGCTTTTAAAATAACTTTCAATGTTCGCTCTTTGCTTTGCTTTTGCAATAATTCAGACATTGGGATAGTCGTCAAGTTTTTGAATGTGTAATTTTGTTTTTGTTGGGAATATTGCTTCCTCGTCAAGCATGGGGAGGGATCAGAAAAAAAAAAAAGAAAAATATAGAAGAAAGTTTCGTGATGGCCACAACATACTAGTTAATTTTATCGTTGCTTGTTCAAGCGATTTTATTAAAATCTTATAACACAAAGAGCAACAAGCTGGACTCTCCTAGTTCATAAAGGTAGTTGAAAATGAAAATGTCGTATCCCTGAATCCGTGGCATCAGAAATAAGCAACTCTTTAGCACAATTATTTTTACTATTTTGCCACAAAATATTGCAACTGGAAGAAAAGACTTTGAACTTTTCTACTGACACCTGTTATCATTGCTTTTAATTTCCTTGTCGACCAACAATGAATTCGGTTATCAATTGCGTGAATAAAGGCTTAGCAGTTATTAAAATCTGCTTTAAAAAAAGTTATAATTTGAATTCTATGAAACATGAAAGTTTCAAACACATTCTATCAGACACGGAAAAAAATTCTCTTTATTTTTGTATTATATTTTTAATTATTATTTCACTGCGAAAAACATTTTAGAGGTTTTTAATTAATATCTTCGTTAATTAATGTCATCCAAAGATGCAACCCAGCTAAAAATACTCTTGACCAATTCTCCTTTCAAACATTTTTTTTTCTTTCAAAATCGGTCCATCCGTTTAGGCGCTCGAGTGCCACAGACAGACACACAGATACACCAAACTTATAACCCCCTTCCTTTATGTGTGGGGGGTTAAAAATAAAACCCAGTGAACATTTTAGTTTCAACAGTGTTCCTAAGCAGTTTTAGCAAAGAAAAGCGGTTTGACCTTATTAGGTACATGGACCCATATAAAGAAAACTCTGAGCAAAGATTACTTCATGCAGAATTGAAGGCAAAAATGCCAAAAAGTACTATCAAACTAACACGAACTGAAAGAGTCTTTCATAGCAATAAATAAAAACTAAACCACATCACCAAAAATTACATGCTTACTTCCATGAATTCTTCTTCATGATCAATGAAGTCATGATCTAACGAATTTTTACTATGCTACATCAAAAAAAAGGGGGGGGGGGATGGCCTTGAACTTATTTAGTAAGGCCACCTAATATACATATTGGACACTTCGCGGCACGCCTCGCCTCTTCCTACAGCACACTAGGGTGCCGCGGCACCCAGTTTGAGAATCCATGGAATAGACAAAACTCAAGTACAAAATTATGAGAAATGAGAATAGTATATTTCTGATGATAAATATGTTTATTACAAATTATTTTTTTACTTTTTACATGCCAATTTTCAAAAAACGCAGCAAAACGTTCTCTGTCCCCCCCCCCCCCCCCGAATGTAAAGAGTAGACTTAAAAGGGAATTTTCAAATTTTCCCATTCTTTTCTGCCAAGAAAAAAAAGGCCTAGAGGTTTTATTCATTATATCGCTTTTTTTTTTTAATGATTAACAGCAAAATAGCCCTTTTTGATCATATTTTGACTAAAATAGTAGCCATAGTCACCTATCATTCAAAATAGTTGCTTTTTTAGTTGACCGTGGCAGCCCTGCATTGGTTCGCAAGTCCTTCTCCCTGTTCGTTTTCCACAGATGAAAAACTCCAGCTCTCAACTATTTTTCAGAATGCAGTTCTAATAAATTATAATGTTTAGACCATTTCTCTGCCCTAGCTGTCTTGCTTCTTATTGTCATACAGGGTTTGTCCGGAAAGTAATGAGCCTCATTTTTTAAAAAATACTTTTAATGATCAGATTCTTACAAATACTTAAAAATCTTCAAAGTACGACCCTTCTGCGTCGATACACTTTTGCCAGCGCGATTTCCATGAATTGAAGGCTCCCTGGAAGTTCTCGACCGATAAGCTCTTTAGAAGTGACGTGTAGTAGACTGGATGGTCTACCTTTCGGATGCGGGTATTCAGCCGTTGAAGCACTTCTTTGTAGAACTGACCCATAACAGTCTTGCCAGGTGGGACAAACTCGTGATGCACTACTCTTTTAACATTGAAGAAGACAATGAGCATTGATTTCATGCGTGACTTGCTCATTCGAGCTTTTTTCTGGCGAGGCGACGCCGTGGAGTGCCATTCCGCACTCTGTCTTTTCGTTTCTGGGTCGTACTCGAATATCCATGACTCATCTCCAGTGATGACGTTGTCCAAAAAATTAGGGTTGTCCCTACACATTTTTTTCATCTCCTTGGAGACTTCCAAGCGATGCGTTTTTTGAGCATCGGTCAAAACTTTGGGCACAAGTTTTGCGCAAATCTTTCGCATGCCCAATTCTTCCGACACAATCTCATGGACAATTGTTTTCGGCAAGTTCAACGAGTCTGACAACAAACGAACACTCATTCGGCGGTCTGAGTTCAACAATTCGCGCACACAACTCACATTGTTGTCCGTTTTCGAGGTTGAAGGGCGTCCAGACCGGGCCTCGTCGGTGACATCCTCACGACCCTCTTTGAAAGCTTTGTGCCACTTTTTTGCCTGCGAATAGGACATGCAAGCCTCCCCGTAACCCTCCTGAAGCATATCGAAGGTTTCCTTGGCAGTTTTGTTCACTTTGACACAAAATTTTATCGCGTAGCGTTGCTCAATCGTTCTTTCCATTTTTAGTATGACAAGGGCGCGAAACAGGGATCTCCTTAAAATGACGTCCTCACCGTTTCAGAGCTCGGAGGCGACTGAGGCATGGCTCGCTGGAAAGCTTAGGGTTCCCCCCACCACTTCCAAGCGATCGCGCCGCTCGGCGGTGTACGGTCGCGTCACAATAAAATAAGGCTCATTACTTTCCGGACAAACCCTGTAGGTCAACTAGGTCTGGATCATTCCTCTTTTCATTATAATTTGTTTATTTTTTCAAAACAAATACTTTCAGACTTATAAGTTTCTTTTTAATAATTAAATTATCAATGAAAAAAAAATAATTTTAAAACAAAACTTTTAAATATCTTCATAAAAAAATGTTTATTAATATTGATGATCTAAAAAGCTTCAAAAAATAACAATTCTATATAGCAACAATGCAATTGAATACATACATATTATATACAATCTCTACAATAACTCATATATGATAATCAAATCTCTTGGCATAAAAATGTAACAAAAATATAATTTCTAAAACAAAAAGATAGATTTCTTAAAGTTCTTGCCACTTAAAATAACCGATTCACAACCTCACTCACAATTGTGCTAACTTCTGCCATGCCACCATATCCAATATCACCACAAGCTAGTCTTTTGGCAACACAAGGAATCTCAGTGTACCCCAGCTCTTTCAGTAGTTTCACATGCTTGGCAGTCAGGGGATGATCCCACATGTACGTGTTCATGGCAGGACAGAAAAACAAAGGCTTCAATCGATCCCAAGCTCTTACGGTGCAAGTGAGAAGATTATCGCATAATCCGTTAGCAATTTTCCCCATGGTGTTGGCATCAAGCGGAGCTACAACTAAAGCATCTGCCCATCTTCGCAGCTGAATATGCAACACAGGATCAGACATTTGCTTCCACATTGCCCATTCATCTTCATCTGTGTAAACAGTAACATTTGTAGGCATTTCTTGCATTGGAATAAAATGGAAGGAATTTTTAGTGGCTATCACTTTTAATTCCATGTGTCTACCATCAATAGCTTGCTTTAGCAGTTGCTTCAAAAGTTCAGGTAATTTCACACTTGCCACACTACCTGTACACCCAATAAGAACATGACACTTTTTAGAAGACTCCATGGGATACAAAAATTTTCCCTGTAAAGATATAACAATGAAGATATTTTGCAATTAGAAAAATAAGTTAATTTAGAAGTTTAATATTCATTTTAAGTAAGTAAAAAAAAGCAAAAGTATCATTTTTTTTTAAGAATTACTAATTGTTTTAAAACTGAACAAATAATTGTTAAAACAATGCATAAGAATCAGATTTTTTCTTTGATCAAAAATTGCTATAGTTAAAAAAGTCTTAAGATACAATTTTATAATAAAATTTTTATGCCATTGAACAAGTTTTATTACTTTTAAAGATTCCAAACATTTCTTTTGTTTCCACGCAAACAAGTAAAGTATAAATTAAACTTACAACAAAAAGTCTAATTGTTTTGATCTTCTTTTCATTAATCAGGGTGGTGACAGGAACTGGGAAAAAAAAATTCCTGACTTTTCCCTGATAAGTTCACTGAATTTCCCTGATTTACGTTACCATGGTTTCCTTTCTTTACATTACCTGAAAACCATTGTATATTGAACAAAATGCAGAGTTTAAAATGTTTTAAGCTGTTAATTAAAAAAAAATTTTTTTTGAAAAGATGCTCCTTTTAATTTTTTTGGTAAAAATAGTACATTAAATTATCGACAGAGGAATATTGTAGGAAATCTAAAACAAATACTTTTCTTCCAGGCACCAGTTAACATAAGAATTTTAAGAAATTATTAAAACCACTCTTAAAGACATATCTAACCACAATAAAACTAAAAAATTCAAATGGAAATAATCTTGAACTTAATTTTCAAGCAGTACAATTGTTGCGGCAAGAATAACAAGTGATAATTATAGTATAGAAGTAAGGTAGTTTTACTTACGTAAATAATACTGCCGGGTGCAAATAAACAGCAGTATCTGCAGAAATTAGTTTTTGAGACATTTGAAGAAAAGTGTCAAGGATTCAGTACAAACAATAGGAAAATGTTGGAATTAGACATTTTTTTCATGCCTCTTTTTCAGAGGAAACCAAACAAGCGAGTATGTACAGTAAAGATAACATACAATAAATGAAAAAAATGAAAAATGTGCAGTTACTGCACTTCACCTGCACATGGCATAATAGACATATTTATGTAAAACAAATTGAAATCTTTAAGCAACCAGTCATATTGAGTTATTCTCTAATCAAGAACTTAGGTCCTAATGAATGAATACAGCATTTTAACTATTAAATTTTTTTTTTAAATATTTACTTACGTACACAGTGCATTCAATAGAAAAGGGGACTGATTTTAAATAAGGTACAAGACATAAGTTTTTTCTAGTTTACAAGATGATTTATTCAAAATACACACCTTGGGAGTCAATACAATGCTGGAAGCGGTCGTGAAATTTTTAGAAGCACTTTTCAAACCCATCTTTTGGAATTGCCCCCAATGTAGCCGTCGTAGCTGCCTGAATATCTGAAATTGTGGCAAAATATTTGCCTTTCATTGCCAATTTCAATTTGGGGAACAACCAGAAATCCGCTGGAGCCAAATCAGGGGAATAAGGAGGGTGATCAAGCACCACAATACTTTTTTTGGCCAAGAAGTTATGTACAACCAAGCTTTTGTGTGCTGGCGCATTGTCATGAAAAAAAAGACTATGTCCCTTGGTTTTGGTATTCAGGTCTAACTCGATGAATTCTCGCCCATAAACGCATCAAAACACTCAAGTAGTAAGCAGCATTAACTGATTCACCTTCTGGCATGAATTCCTTATGGATGATACCCTTCGAATCAAAGAAAACTGTGAGGAGAGTCTTGATTTGGCTTTTTTCCATGAGCACATTTTTTGGTTTGGCCTCTTCTGGGCTCTTCCACTCCGCGCTCTGACGTTTTGTGAGTGGTTCATACTTGAAACACCAGGTTTCATCACCAGTTACAATGTTTGCCATGAAGTTTAGATCCCTAGTGGCCGCTTGTTGCATGTCTCTGCAGTGTTCCATTCTGCAATGTTTTTGGTCGTCAGTCAATGTGTGAGGTACAAAGCGAGCACAAACTTTCCTTTTGCCTAAATTTTCCTTTAAAATTAGATGGACAGTGGATTTAGGTATGCCAGTAAGTTCTTTGATGAGTCGAGTAGAGGCACAACGATCATTTTTGTAGGATTTCGGTCACTTTTTCAATGTTCTCATCATTTCGAGCTGTTACTGAATGACCTTGTCTTGGATCATCTTCTAAGCTGTCTCTACCATCACGAAATTTTGCATACCACTTAAAAACATTCTTACAACTCAGTACTTCACTACCATAAACAGTTTTCATCAATTCAAAAGATTCTGTGTCACTTTTGCCCAATTTAAAACAAAATTGAATGTTAGCGCGCTGCTCCATTTTTTTTTTCCGACCGAGGTCAAGTGACTTCTTCTAGAATTTGCGTTATCACGTTTCAAACGATGCTGCCAACGCTTTGAAATTAATCCAGATACAGTCGACGCTCATTATAACGACCACACATTATAACGACCACACATTATAAAGACCATTCCATTATAACGACCAGTGGTAAAAGCCCAAACTATGTCCCTATGAACTTAATGTTAATTTGCTTTCGGTATAACGACCATTCTGTATCTTCTAATCCAATACAACGACCGAATTCAGCGGACACTATTTCCGGTGTTTTTTCCAATAAACAAATTTGTAGCTTGAAATGACCTTGATTATTGTTTACGGAAAGCCACATGTAGTCTTCAGTGTTCAATCCAACTTTGACAGGGGGTGGGAGTGGAGGGGGATTACTACTCAAAACAGCACAGAAAAAATAAAGGGGGAATAAAGTGAAATTTTCGGACTCCGAAGTAAAAGGGGTTCACACATTTAATGTTAGTTTGGTGTTTGATCACATGGTTTTTAAGATCTTTACAGTTTTGCATCTCTCTGAAGCAGCATGGATGAAGCCTCAGAAAAGACCATCAAGAATTGCTTTCATCATGTTGATTTTGAAAAGCAAAAGAAATTGGAATCTACTGCTGAAATGCAAAAGCAACTTGCTGAAGTCAGGCAATCCAAGATGAAAATTTCGTTGAAGAAGATGAAATGCTGTAAAATGTTTTTAAGAAAATGAAACTGGATGAAGCGTTAAACTAAAACAATTATGCTAACATCGATTCTGATTTAGAATGTGTCAAGCATCTGTCAGAAGATGAACTATTTCTCGATACTGTGCACAAAAATAAATTGATGTATCATGATCAGATGAAGAAGGAATTGAGACCAAAGTTTCTAGTGTGAAAAGTTTCGAATGTTCAAGGGACTCTTAAATGTTCTTTCAAAGGCACACTACTTATCACCTATAACTGAAATGGAAAATTGTGTTTTTCAAAAATCATGTGCATTAAAAAGGCAAACAAGTGTTTCTGATTTTATCTTCAGAAAATAAATGATTTTTAAGTATGATTTTTAAATAAATGATTTTTAAGTATGTAATCAGTTTTTTTCCCACATTTTCTACTTTAAAATCTGTCACAATATTTTTCACCCATTACTTTAAAAAAAAATGTCTATGATAAAAAATACTTTAGGAATTTAACTGGAATCTTTGAAAAAATGCAAAATTTATTGGAGCAACGTAACATGCGTGATGCATGCATATATGTTTTTTGACTTCTACCTCTTATAACGACCACTCATTATAAAGACCCTTTTCTCTAGGACGGAGATGGTCGTTATATCGAGCGTCGACTGTAATAATTGAAATGTGCGTGCATTTAATGCAATCATTCTTTCATAGCTAGCGCTAATAGTTCCGCAAATATTAAGTCAGTCACCTTTTCTATTGGACGCACTGTGTACACAACTCAATTTCAAATGATTTCATTAGTTATCGAAAAAAAATCTTAGATTACTTTAGTAACAAACAACATTGAAATGCATATATATATATATATATATATATACATATATTAATTTCAAAATGCATATGCATATGGTTTTAAAATAAAAGAGTTTTAAAGTCTGGAAAAAAAAATCCTTCGTGTAATCTGAAGTGACAACAAATAATACCATGGCAAAAAAACAAATTTGATTTTCAGTCAAAATTAAAAATGCCAAGTGATAGCTTTTAATATTTTTTCAGCACTAATTTAAAAAACAAAGTTTTTTTCTTGAACTTGTGATAACAGTATGCTAATTACTTCAAGACAATGAGTAGTGGCAAGGGCGCTAAGTCATTAATGATGGCTTCCTCTTTGCCTGTAGGTTGTTTATTTTACGTAGTTTGGAATGCGTGAAAGGAAAATTCAAGCTAAGTATAATAAACAACTTCACAGACACAGAAGCAATCTTAGGAAGCTCATACTGAGATTGAATACTCTGACCTTGAGGAAAAAAGATGCACAAATATGCGGCACTGTATAATCGCACCTCATTAATTTTACTTTTTTAAAACAAATAATTGGCAGAAAATTCGTAGGGAATCAAAGTACTTCATTTTGCAAGGAAAAAAAATTTTTTCCCTTCATTTGATCAAGTTTCCCAGAATTTGTTTTTTTTTTTTTTTTCCAAAATTCCCTGATATTTCCCTGAGTGATAAAGTTCCCTGACATTTCCCTGATCTGTTGCCACCCTGTTAATTTACATTTACTTTTAATTGGGTATTTTAGTTACTGCTTGAATCTTATGTCTTCAGAATATAATTTGTGATCTGTAGCAATACTTATAATTTTTCTATATAAAATATTCCTTTGAATTCATCGCTGCTTTTGTCAGACTTGTCACTTTTTTGTCAGAATATCAGGATTCGAAAATATCCGATGTTTTGATATAAATGGGATATTTTGACATATATATGATATTTTCAATTAGCAAAGTCTTCAAAATAGTAAATGCATCCTCAAATCACTCTTTATTTTCTAATGTTATAGTTGTAATATGTAGACTTAAAATTGATGTTTCTTTTATCATTAATATCTAATGTTTCATTTTACATTTCGATCAATTTTTGAAGATAATTTAGCATTAGCTGTTTTACCAATTCTTCTTCTGTTAGCTACTTTTAGTCATATGATTCAGAAATAAAAAAATATGCATTAGTCGGTGGACTGTTATATGACATTTTCTTTTTTTCTGAGTAATGTTTAAAAATTAGTTTGGCACTTATAATATGAATTGAAATTGGAACATTAATAATAATTTTATGAATATAAAACACAAGTAACAAAGGAATATTATATTAACTTTGTTATATTAATGATGTATTATACATCATAAAAATAAAGTACATAACTTTTTGGTTGTTTTTAATAATAAATGAACAATTTTACTATGATTAATATACTTTTTATATTGAAAATACAATAGTTGGAAAAAGTAAATATTGAAAATATCAAAACATCATTTTTTCAAAATAAATATCGACTGGTATATATCGGCGAACCTTGCAGAATATAGATTCAACCACCTTTATGACAGAATCAATAAGGTTTAGATGGAGAATAGAATTTAAATGTTATTAAAATCATTGAGATCAAAATTTCAAAAAATGCCAACCCGTATTTTTCATGCTCTATTTGAAATTTCTAACTCATAAATCTATTTTATACAAAATTTAATAAAGGAATTGTGTGAACAGTAGGAAAGCATATGAACATGACTTTTCCCCCAGTCACAATGCTATACTACAATAAAAAATACATCCACTGATTTAATTATTGGTACAGACAATGATCAGAAAACATACATTGTTCATTAAAGGTCAAGATTACTGGTGGCACAGTTGCCATGCAGCGATTAAGTAAAAATATAACTGTTGACTAAAAATAATATTCCAATTTGCTACACAGTTGCCACTCTCTAAACCAACCAGTGTTATCATGTATCTCTTCTATCTCCAGAAATTTCAACGCAACAAGATATCTTCACCATTACAGCATCTTGACGGCTCAAAAACTGAAGAACATGACAAAACGCAAGTTCAGCAATTAAGAAAACCCACTCACATGGAAGCCGATGGCAAAAAGCTTTGATTTTCGACCCCAGACAATACAACAACTGTCGACACTATTCCTTTGTCAAAGCTTCCGAAAACTAGATTTTCACTTAAAAATAAAGCAATTGATAGTTATATTGAAAAACTTAGAAGCAAGTTGGGGTAAATCTAACCTGGCAGCGCCCTAATGCTGTGATTAGTATCTATGTAGCCTTTCCAGTGCTACTAGGTTAGATTTGCCTCGACTATAGTGCTGTGAAGTTGTGTTAGTTGTTTCTAAGTCTTGAGGTTGTGGTGGGTTCATACTGGTTGGGTGGATACAGACGATCATTCTAGGGGGGGGGGGGGATTCATGCTGAAGAAAAATCTCCCCCCCCCTTCCATGAATTAATCTAAGGTTTTGGATACAAAAAATTTCTGTCACTGCTTGTAAAGTGTTTAAATACAATGTGGACGGATAACACTGTCTACGGTTTAAGGCGGATTGAGTGGTCATGAACTCTTGAGCCTTGACCCTCCACTTGTGGTGGTATGACACTGTCCAGAGCACTTGATTAAATTTATGATATCAGTAATAAAATCTTTTTTGGAGCTGAATTAATTTAAGGCTGATTTTTGTTCTTTGTTTAAAAGTTATGCATCAGTAAAATTTTGAATGAAAATATGAATAACTGTTTTAAGTAGTCAAAAAACATTCCTCTTAAAAATGAAATGATTTCAGGTTCACATGGGTAATCATTGATTATAAAATTAACATCAAATGCCATTAATCAGTTAGATTAACTTTAACTTTAACTAATAGATTTTAAAGTTTAGTAGCAATTCAAATGCTAATTTGTTTACATAAAATCTTCTTGGTTTACATAAAAAGCAGCAATAAAAAAGAAGAGTGGTAACTAATAAACTTGCTTTCACTCACCACTAGAGACAAGAAAATTTCCCCACATTGAACTTTATTACTCCCACAATTATCTCCCCCTGTTAACTTTCTTAACAGAGGAAGAAGCTAATATTAAACTAACTTCACTCCAAAAATCTAGCTTGAAGGGTCCAAAAGTCTAATACATGGTTTTGGCTCCAAAAAAAAAAAAAAAAAAATGAAATCGAAAATTTACTTGACTGTGTTGACAAAAATTCTGATTTACCAAATAATTTCCAATTATAAGCATGTATCAGGATGCAGTAAAAAACCGTTTTAGCACAATTTGTTGCCGTTATACATATGCTACGAAATAATTATAAATAATGCATAAACTTACAGAGCAACAGTCATGAGTTCCCATTTGAGACATTTTAGATGGAACTTGATAAAGTGTCAGAAAACACTATATGTTTCAGGCAGAAACCATATCCTTCAATCTTCATACTTTGTATAGCAAAAACAAATCTACAAAGGAAAAAACAAACCTTTGAGCATTTATTTGAATTGGTACAGATGTGATATACCCCCCCCCCCCCCCCCCCCCCCCCCCCCCATTTGGCGACATTCGATTTTTTTGCACAAAATTAAAATATTTTTCTCGCCAATGAGGCGATAATTTTTTATGCATGGCATCCCTGGCCAAACTAACCTGTGTTTAGCAACCCGAAGGCAATCGTACAGATCTGTTCAAACTTGTTTACTTAGGTTGTTTGGGTTTCACGCAGGAGAGATACGTGGTGTTGTTTCGTGCAATATACCTTACAGGAATGCTTATTTTGTGTTAGTTTAAATTCAGTAGTTGTGTTTTGAAGTAAAAACATTAGAAAATGCCAGTTTCTTCAAACTTGAAAGTTAATTAAAAGTTAACTCCAACGTGGTGTGTATCTGTAACGTGCCATTGTCATATGATGTATTGTTTTAGACTGAGTGTGAACATTTATACCATATAAAAAGGTAAGTTCTTTATTTTAGAATTCAAAAAAAAAACCTCTCACTTCCAAAATTCTTTGTTTTTACAAATCCTTGAGGGGTTCTTGTAGTTTTTAACTTTATTTTTACTGTATGTAAATTAATTTTACAGAAATAGTACGGTTATTTTGTTCTAAAAGTTAATTCTTATCGATGCCACAAATTATTTAGACATTAACGTGCCTCCTTTAGGTACTGAGTTTTATGTTAACAATTGAAAGTTCTTTCGGTTGTACTCTTAAAAATGCTGAATTTTATTAATAAATCTGCACAATAATGGTGCATATTTCACACTTAAAACTGTGTCATTATTGTACACTGAACGGAAGGAGCCACCCTTGGGTGTACATACACATGAATATGCATAATATACATAAATATACATAATTGTGACCATACTCCGACTGTAATGTATATTAACAGTCGGAGGGATAACGGACCGAGCGGAGCTAGGTCCTGGCGAGCCAGAGGTCTCATAGTACTTTCGTAATGAGACCGAGGCAGGGTCGGCGAGCCAAGGTCTCATTACGAAAGTACTATGAGACCGAGGGCTCGTATCCTGGAGAAATGATGAAAAAAAAATTAATGCATTAATTTCGACTTGTAATTAATACAATAATTTATTTCATTGTATTTTAATATGTTTACAAAAAACCCCGGCCCTGTACATTTTTGAAGCATATATTCGTGATGTTTTTTGTTGTGCTTTTATGTTGTTTTTATATATATTATGTTCTGAAGTGCTTTGATCATGTTTTTTTATCTGATTTTTTCCTGTTGGCGCTAAAAAAGCATCGCTAAGAACGATGTATGACATATGTCGTCATACATCGTTTTCTTGGCGACGCTTTCTTGGCGCCAACAGGAAAAAGTCGCCAAGGGTGGGGTATATCACATCAGTTCCTTTGAATTACATTAAAATGGGAATTATATACAGCAAAACTTCAAACAATCGAAGTTGCAGGGAAAGCGAAAAAAAACGAGTTATCGAAACTTTGCTTCATTGAAAACAAAACTAAATTAAAAAAAAACAGCTGAAACTCATCAAATTTATATGCGAAAAATTGATAGAATAATATATGAAGGAGATTATATATCTACTATACATAATTAACATACAATATAATTACTATATCAATTCAAGAGTTTGCATAGGTTGGAAAACAAATTAAGTTTTTAAAAATATACATTTTTCTTGGCAAAAATAAAGATATTTTATTTAAAAAATCTGTGAACAATGAGTCTAGCTTGAACATTCGGACAGGATTCTATGAAAGTGCGAAATACATCTGCCGCTCTTCTAATATCTTTGAATGGAAGCTAATTTTACATTCAATCAAGTTCTTGCTTCTCTTCAACACCAGAAACTTTTTGACGATTTTCACTTATGCATCATAAAATATCTTCATCTGTCAGGTATACTCTGTGACTTAAATTCTAGCATCAACTGTAACAAAATCCGAAAAATCTGAGTTTGTTTAAATGTTTTTTTTTCTTCTTTTTTTGTAAAAAAGAAAAGCTGCGTTCCACTTATAAATTTATGTCAGAGATTTATTAGATTCACTTGCTAGGACTCCTTTCTTCTTCTTCTCCTCTTGTTCATTCTATTTGGAGGGAAAAACAACTTTGATTTATGGAGTTACGTTAGCAAGGAAAATCTAACCACGGTCAAGAAATAAAATTCAGTTTTTTGACTAAATAAATTTCGGCTTGTCGAAAATAAATAACATTAATTCCCCATTCAGTTTGACGGAATAAAGATATACTTTTTTCTAAATGAATCATATGAACCTAAGTAATTTCAACTTCAAATATTATCAAGCATGAAAATGTTTAACAATAACATTAAGTATATTTAACAAAAATTTGCAATAAATCAGTGGCGCAGCAAAGGGGGGGGGGAATTAGGGGGGTGAAAACACCCCCCAAAGCCATTGGTTTCAACATTAATGCAAATTCTAATACAATAGTTCATGCATATGAAAGTTTTATTTTGATCAAAAACCCCCTTTCAGAAGGTATATTTGATCAAAAAATCCCCTCCAGAAGGTATCTTTGATCAACTGCCTACCCTCCAGGAGATATTTTTCATCAAAAAAAAAAACCCCTCCAAAAGGTATTTTTCATCAAAAAAACTCCCTCCAGAGTGTATTTCTAGCTGCGCTACTGCAATGGATGCATTTATATCCACAGGATTAAATCTTTTCCTATGTATGACCATAAGGGAGAGGGTTCTTTTTCTCCCTAAAACTTGTGGATAGCTTTTCCTTTTCCGGTTACTTTCGTCCTTTCCAACCTTGTTCATCAGTTTTGCTTTTTTTAGCAAAAGTATTTATTTATTTCTTCCTGACAAGCAGTGGAAATTTTTTCTTAATTCCAAGATTGGCCAAGAATTGTAAAATATCAGAACCATGAACATTAAATAGTCTAAGAAACATTACGGAATGTTTTGAAAGAAAAATTTTGCACATGTTAACTGAGAAAACTTTCAAAATGAAAAATATGCACCCAATAATAATTTCTTTTTTCGTCGAAAATTGTAATTAAAACAATAATTCCTTCCAATGTTATTTTTATTCTTTTGAACATTTAATTGGTTTTTCTGACACAAACACTGGAACAAAATTTTTTATATTTTTCCTATTTTCATTGACGTTTACAATTTATTTGTCAGCGGTTACAATGTTCATAAAAATTATCAAAGAACACAATAGAACAAATTAATGGAACTCGAAGTAATTATCAGTACACAGAATTTTAACAGATTGTTACATTTGAAAACGTTTGCATATAAAAATTAAAACTATCACAAATGCTCGCATTTTAAGTCAGCTAAAAGAAATCTACTTTGAATACAGAAAGAAAGTAAACAATTTGCTTTTGTTACTTTTTTATTTCAACATTATGTTCAATATATTTCAGAGAGATGAGTTTTAAACATCAACATAACAATAAAACTTGTCTTACTTACAAAAACTCAAAAATCCACGAAAACAAAACAATAACAAATGACCGTACGAATATTAAGAGTTGAGTTGTTTAGCTTTGGTAGGCTGCTTCCGATTGGCTGATTATTTCATCTTCCAATTTATTTTAACTAAATGGCAACATATTCATTTGTTGTCTATTCTAAATATTGAAGGCGGACATTAATTACAGCTAAATCCTGGCGATTTTTACAGGGAAATTTACGGCAACCTTGACATTTGGCGACGCAATGGTTTGACGCGCGAACAAACGGTAAATACACGAGGGGGCCTGAAGATTTAGGTGATTGTGAGGTACGTTTTAATGATTAATTTGAATTTATGTTTCACAAAAACACAAATTAACTCTTGAAAATTAGTAATGTTGCAAGTTTCATTTGTTATTTCAACGAATATTTATTCAAAAACTGCCTAATGACTTGCAAAATGGTTTCGCTCGATCTTAAATGTCATAAATGTGATTTGATGTCAATAACATGTTACAATGTATTTAATATTGAGCTATTGAGATGAAATGATTAATTTATGTATTTCTCTTTCTTCAAAGTGATCTCGTAATGGTTTGGCGCTCGTGAACATGAGAACAAAGAGGATTTTGCTTCGAATTATAAAGGAAACAAACAATGGTACAATTTTATTCATATTTTAATTAAAGCATAAGTAAACTTAGATAACGGCTTGTAAGTCAGTGTAGATTTCATATTAAATCAACTAATTTCTAAAGAAATGCATCTTAATAGTATCTTACAAAACGGTTTCGCTCAATGATGAACGTCGTTATTATGGATATGTAGTAATAAGGATTTGATTTCAATAATTTCTTGCTATGAACTTAATACTTTGCTCGTTAGACGAAATGTGATTTCTCTGTTAACTAATAACTATTTCTGCAATAGTTATTATATTTAGCTCCCTATATAGTGTATCTGTTTCATTTGAGTAAAATTGCAAAGTTACAGACAGGAGCAAAATATGGTATTTTCTAGAAGAAAAATAATTTAATCATTTTTCTTTTTCAAAATGCAGGTACCTATTGACCAAATTATGTTTTTAAACAGGAGTATATTCATCTGATGCAGATTCTTACCTTTTTGAATTATAAAACAGTTATCAAACAATCATTTTTTTTCCTTCTAGCTTCTGCTATTTAATAGAATTCTGTGTAATGGAAATCTCAAATTAAATAATTCACTCATCATCCTTTAAAAGATCTGTCAATCATGCTTTTATTGCTGAATTGCTTCATGACTTTCAGAAAAATAACATGCAGATTTGATTTTCTTGCCAGTTCCAGATATTGTCACATGCTTAAGGATAAATACTGAAATATTAAAATCAAAGTATCATGTGGGGTGCAGTAGCTGTGAGCAGCAACAAACGCTCCAGGTTAAAGTGCTTATATGTTGAGGATTTTTACTGCTTGATATTTGTTTTTATTCTTGAGATTTTTTTCTCCATTCGCAGAAAGATGTCCAATCTATTTTAATTTATTACAGTTCTACTTTTTGAAACTATTCTATATTGTTTATCTGTGTAATTATTCCTAGGCTGTTATGAAACTTGATCCTCAACTTGAATTGGTTTTGTATCATACTATAATTTGAGAATTTTCCTGTAATAAGCAGGTCGTGCATTCAATTCTTGAATAATACTTTTTATGAATTTGTCTTACTTATATTCTTGATATAATATTATGAAGCAATCATAGCTGAAGTATTCTTTTTTATAATAGATGGTCACACCTTAGTGTAATATACAACAAAAAAAGAGTTAAAGAGAATAAGCTATTGATAACAGCTAGTTTACTATTGTACCTGTTGAAGAATATTTTAATTAATAACATGTTGAGAAGCAAAATATACTAATTATTTTCTGAATAGGATGGATACCTATTTAGAACTATTGTATGCCATTCCATTAGCATTGTTATAGTGTTGCATTCAAATTTTAAATTAAGTTTTTCCTCCCCAGAGTCTAAAAACTGTTTCTGGTGTCCAGTTGCAGAGGCTGAAAATTCCTGACTGAATGGCACATAGTAGAGGGAATTGGTTTCATTTGCTGCCGTTTCCTCTGCTTATGCTTTTCGGTTTTTTTCCGAGCTTGAAGAGTAATTACTGAATCAACAGAAGTGAGGGTATGTTTGATCTTAAAATTGTTACTTTCTTATGGATGCTATTCTCTATTGTTAATCTGTGTTAATTGGAAACTTGGGTTACTCCCAGACTGTTATGAAACTTGATTCTCAACTTGAATTGGTTTTGTGCCATACTATATTTAGAGAATTTTCTTGTAATACACAGGCAATGCATTTAATTCTTGAATAATCTTTCGTATGAATGTGTCTTGCTTCTATTCTTGATATAATCTCTATTATGAAGCAATCATAGCTAAGTAAATTTTTTATATAATACATGGTTACACCTTGGTGTAATAGATGACAAAAAAAATAATAGCAAATAAGCTATTGATAACAGCTATTTTACTATTGTAACCTATTGACAAAATATTTTAATTACAAACATGTTGAGAAATAAAATATATTATTTTTCTGAACAGGATGAAAAACAGTATTGTGTCCATTAGCATTGTATAATATTGTTGCTTTTAAATTAAATTGTTTTTTCTTCCCAGAGTCCAAGAACTATTCAGGTGTCCAGTTGCAGAGGCTGGAAATTCCCGACTGAATGGCACATTGTAGAGGGAATTGGCTTCATTTGCTGCCATTAACTCTGCTTGTGCTTTTCGGTTTTTTCCGAGCCTGAAGAGTAGCTACTGAATCAACTGAAGAATGGATTCTCTCTCTCAACATTCCATAGTCCCCATACTTACTACAACATGGAGATTAACCAGTTGGATGAGGCCTTGAAGACAGTTCTGGTTTTTTGATTCAGACCAGCGAGCCCAAGCAACCCCTGATCCAGCAGTCCCAAAAGTATCAGTTTGGCATGGGAACTTGTACTTTAACCATGGATATATTTTAACAAGCCCTGGTCACCACTAACGATCACTGAGGTCTTCAATCGTCTGGAATAAATTCCGGAAAACATTTTTTTATTTGTGTTATACAATCAACTCTCAATATCTCAAATATTCCTTGAGGGGCTGTGGTAACTTCCCATAACTTGAAGTTTGAACCAGTCTGAGATTTGAATGTATTATATATTTTCACTAAACATAATGAAGTGTAACCAAAAGTGTGGGGAATTAGTGTTATTGAACGCCTTAATTTCCAATGACTAGCACAACTAAACTTTTTTTTGTATATATGTGTGTGTGTGTGTTTTTTTTTTTTTTTTTTTTTTTTATAAATAAAGGGTTTTTTTTTTCTCATATCACTTCCTTAAAAACCTCTCTCTCCTCACTTTACACAACCTTTATAGAAATGTATAAAGAAATTTTACTCCAGGTGTGGGAGCTTCTTTGAACATCCCATGCTTTGCTCAGTGAGTCATCATCACAAAGTAATCCCTATTCCTTGATACCTCATTGCTATTTTTTTCATGTCCTGATATCTTACCCAAGGGTGCCTCTAGGGTCAGGGACTCAGCTGCATTCCATGTAGTATAGTAATCAAAGCTGATGTCATTAACCCCACATAATCCCTGATCTGGGCCAAAGGGAAAACCGAAGATTTTTGTATTGCTATATGGTTATCCTAAGGCTTCATGTTAAAAGTAAAGATGCTTTTGAAAAAAATAATGGCATCAACTGCACCACCTGCTTAGCAAGATTAAATCAACTTTATTAAAAGAGTTTTGTTTATAACCATGTATCAAATTTCTGTTTCATTAATCACAAAGTAAAGATTACATATTTTGAAATGGTGCCTATATTTTTGTGTAGCTATAAATAAAATTCTTATATCCAAGTCTATGTGTCTGTATATTTAGTTTTTTC
Source organism: Uloborus diversus (assembly GCF_026930045.1). NCBI lineage: Eukaryota > Metazoa > Arthropoda > Arachnida > Araneae > Uloboridae > Uloborus > Uloborus diversus. Next base: position 63,394,817 of record NC_072736.1, on the reverse strand, counting down.
GACTAAATAGTTATATTTTTGCAAACCCTCAAACTTGCTACTTCTGTGTGATATCTTACAAGTGTGATAAAGTTACATCAATTTATAAACTTTATTTTTGCTAGAAAGGGGAGGAACCATTTTAATCAGGTGAAGTCTGGTTGCTAATGTAGCAGATAAGCATTAGTTCAGTTATGTTAGATTAAATATGAGTAGAAGAAATTGTCTCAGACATACAGTTCATCAATTGTTTGTATATTTATATATTACAGAGGATATGTTTCTCTTTTGAAAATGAACACTAATAAAAGGTATAATGAAATATTAATTAGAGAAACTAAGCATTAGTTTCTGACTAATTGATGAGTGGGAGAAATTGTCTCAGTCAGGCAATGTTCATCAAGGACATGCTTATTTATATATTAGAGAGGATATCCTTTTCCCTTTTTTAAATCAATACACGAATTGTAAATAGAGCTCGCTCATTTTCGCTTTCTCTGTTGTAATTTCTTAGTTTTCCAGATTTTGTTTATTTTCCAAACACTGGCAGGGTTTAATTTCAAATTAATACTTTTATTGATAAAGACAATGTATAGATTAAAATTAAAAATTGTTGTGTGAACATTTGTTTATCACTTCAAATTTTCTGAAAAATTGAAAAAAGTAATATATTTTTATGGCTGTGCTAACAAAGGGCGTACCACAACTATGGAACCTGGCCAAATTGAAAATATCAAAAAGAGATTAAAATTCATGATTGATATTTCTAAGTTCCACCAAAATGGAAGGGATCGGTGTAGTACATTCTGTCAAGAGGCCGCAAAATAAAGGATAAAGTATAATATAGTTAAATAGAAATGAATGAGACTAATTAGTTAACAAATATTTTATTGATTTCTTCCCCCATTTTGGGGATTTATATGTCGTGTATTTTACTCATTTTCTCCCTTATGGAGAGAAAAAAATTTAAATATAAGTTTTTTATTTATTTATTTTTTTTTCTTCTAGTGACTCAAGAATTTAAATGGAATAATCAACGTCATTTTTTTCCTGGTGCGGAGTAGAGATGCGACAATGCATTAGCATATCGGTCAGCGGCCACTTTAACAATTTTTTTCAGCCGATTTTTACCGATTAATCCGCGAAAAGATGCCACGAAGTGCCCACGGTAACATTCGTACACATATATGATCAATAAAGACTGGGATGCCTCGAAAAATTATATTTCTTCTAAGGCTGCCGCGAATTGAAAAAGTTTGGGAACACCTGCGCTATGGGATAGAATCGAAACCAAAAGTGAAACTTTTCGGGAAAACGATGGTCCGCGTTTCTATTCCCTAGTTTTGAATATATGAAAAAGAAAAAAAAGCTACATTTTAATTTAAAAATGTAGATTTCACATGTTAAGAAGCATCTGTTAAATAAGTGGAGACAAAACCAGAAAGTTAGAAAATTTGAAGAGAATGATGAAATTTTTTCAACAAACACTACCTTTATGTTGGTATGATGAATATGATTTTTGAGACTTTGATACTAATTTATATACCTGAAATTATTTTCGTTAGTAAATATTGGGCAAAATTTTGACTATATTTAAAATTAAGCTGCCCAGCCACCAGAAAAAATGTCAATGCTTTATTGAAGGTATTTAATAAACTCCCTTTGATAATAATCGAAGCTTTCTTTTTTTATTACTAATTTAAAATGGAAATATTTTCTTAGTTACTCCGTAAAATTACACATACAAATGTCTATGTATGCAGGCAGTCGAGGAGGGGGGGCGGGGGAGGGAATAACAGTTGCAATTTGGCCTTGAGCTCACAGATTGATCCTGTAAACGAGATGCCTGTTCAAAATTTTGTTTTGCGAATTTTTTTTCTTTTTTTTTAACTATGGGATTTTAGGAGTTTACTAACGAAAATTTTTTCTAGCATTTCATTTGCATTGGGGCTGCGAAAAAACAAAGAAATAAATGCACCAAAAAAAAAAAAAAAAAAACTGATCTGATTAAAACAAAAAATTTATCTTCGTACTGAAATCAGAAATTTATGTTAAACAAAGTATAGAATAAGCAAATTTGCTATCCATTGCAAATTTTATTAAGGAACGGCTCCAGATGGGGACGGGTACCCCCCCCCCCCCATTTGAGCTCAAGAAGAGCAATATGTGACACGATCCCTCCCCCCCTTTTCTGAATAACCCCCCTCCAAAAGCAGAAGTTGGATCCGCCCTTGATTTATGCATGCTCTGACTGATTCGAGCACTTTATTATGTAAGCATGTATGTAAGTTTGTAGCAATGTGTCTTTTGTCCCAAAGGCCCGCCATTTCAAATTTTCTGGAATGGAGGGAGGGGGATAATGTCCCCCCCCTCCATTCTAGAAACTTACATTATAAGTGCTCGAATCAGTCAGATTGTGCGCAATGCATTTAATTAAAAAAAAAAAAAACCACCAAATTCGTACAAAAATGCCCAATTTCAGAAACATTACAAAAAATCCAGGGGGAAAGGGCAATTGAATCCCTGATCCCCCCATATGACGGGCATGGTTGTATGTGTTGGGGGGGGGGGGGTTCATGGGACAGAACTGCGCTGCCATTAAAATTTTCTTTACAGGTATTTTGGTTTCGTTCTTGGGGGGGGGGGGGGATCTCACTCTTGAAGGAAAGGGCACCCCTGCAGATCATGGAACAAACTTTGCCGTTGATTTTTTTTTCGGGGGGTTGAGGAGTATTTAAAGGAGTCTTTTCTCTTTCATTTTATGGTGTCTCTCTTTTTTGGGGGGGGGGGGGGGGGGGTACTTTGTACAGATAGCTCCAATGAGTTATTAGAGTCCCCTGTATGAAAAGTTTATGACCCTATATGACTCTACCATAAGTGTATTAATCAACTAAACATATAACCAAATTTCACGGTGAAGTTATAATAAAACAAGTAACTGCATTTAAACTGTGTAACTGTTTGTTTGTTTGTTTCTTATTAGTGCTTGCTTTTCAAACGTGGTACAATTCGATTTTTTAAAAATAATTTTTCATATTTGCCTTTTATGTGACATTAAAAATAATTTTTAAATTAATTAAAAACGAATTGGATGAATAAAACACAATTTAGGAATGGTTCTTAAGTTCAATTATAAACTAATATATTTAAATCATTAAAAATAAAAAAATTGTTTTTGTTAAATGTTTTTTTTTTCTTAACTGTACACCATTAATGAAGTAACTTAACTTGATCCGTAACGATTGTATCAAAAGAATTGATTCATTTTGCTTATCGCCAAATAGGGCGATAAACAAAAGAATCTAGCAAACCTTTTTCAAATATGGCGGCTGGATTTAGCTGTATTTAACGGACGGTAATATTGAAGGACGATTTTGGGATATGAGACAATTATAGTTGAAACTATAACATAAGAAATAATGGGAAATATTACATCAAATCAAGATTTTTGGATTCAGCCAGATTTACCACCTCCAGAACCGGTGTTTGAACCGAAGTTTGATCCCATGCTAGGATTTCCCAATGGTCGTAAGGAAAGAAGTATGTTCAGCAGAAATTTCAAGTTCAATATAACTACTTTTGTATTGCTGCCAAGTACCATTTCCTACATGCTTCCAAATGAAATTATTGCAATCTAATATTTCAAAACTGTTCTGCCGTTTTAGATTTCACTAAAGCAATCTACCACTGAATTTTATTTTGTTTATAAGCAAGCTGAGGAAAGTTCGTTTTTCCTTTATTTTCAGGCAGTACAGTTGACTAGATATCTAGACTTCACTTAACTTTCCCCACTGTCGAAGTTTTGGGTTGTTCCAAATTGTAGTAAGCGTTGTATAGAACTTAATACTTTCGTTAACTTGAACTCTACACCGCTTTATTATCTCGAAGTTTCATGCTGTCATCTTTTAACTCATACTGTCCTAATTGTTTGATTCTTAGTATCTGAACCATCCAACTGCTTGCCCTTCAAATGCCTGAGAAAATTCTTCAGTGGTGGCGCTAGGAAATCCCCGACAGAGGGGCAAGCTTGCCCTACACGGTTTTTTTTTTTTGCAAGATTTATTTAATTTAAAATTTTAGTTTGCAAGATTCCCCCCCCCCCCCTCAGGGTTCCAATTCAGGTGATAAAGAAACTAATCATTCTTGGCATCTAACAACACGAATTCCCCACAAAACTTCAAAGCAAAAAATAAAAATTTTAAAATAGATAAAATGAAATGTGTAGGGAAAAAAATAAATTTAAAATTAAAAACATGAAACTAGGCTTTTGTGAGCAGGTTCATTGTGAGATCATTAAACTAGAGCAGTCTGAGAATCGGAATTTGACAAAAAAAAAAAAAAAACTGAATATGATGTAAAACTATTATAAATGTGTGCTATACAGAGTTAAGGCAGAGAAAGAAACTTAACAACAGGACTGTAGTTGTGAATGTAATGTTACACTTACAGAAATTAGGGGGGTCCTCCCCCGGAAAATTTTCAAAATTATTGTTCTGAAAATGCAATTTTAGGTGATCTTCGGTGATTTTATGCAGATAAGGTTTGGATACTCACCTCCAAATAATTTTAAGAAATTGAAGTCCAATAAACGAGATTTTAGTCAATCTGTAACCAGGGTTGGCAAAAACCTGGGTTTTTTTAAAAAAGCCCATGGACCCAGGGTTTTTTTGGGTTTTTTTAAATAAAACCCAAAAAAAAACCCAACTAAAGCTGGGTTTTTTAAAAGAAATGTGGGTTTTTTTGTCTTTTTTTTAGGGAAAATGTAGGGTACTTGTAGCATATTGTAGCGTAAGTATATGAACAAAGCACAAGAATTGTCTTGGGGTAAAAAAAAGCTGGAAAACTAGTTAAAATTCAGCGTTTTCTGAAGAAGAGTATGAAAGACGACGAAACCCAAGAATGGTGAAGTTTCAGATTTTTTAGTTTCCATGATTACCAACAGTTAAGGCAAAATTACTTCTTGAGTGATAAAATCTATTGTTCATTTTTAATTACTACTATTTTTTTTTTTGCATTTTACTTTATTGTACTTCATTTTTTTATGCAAAACTACTGTAGAACCTCAAGTAGTTTAAATCCCTATTTACTGAATTCCAGCTTAATCAAGACATTTCTTTGAATTTTATGTTGCCTGTTTTTCTATTTCTGTGTACAGATTAAGAAATATTAAACTTTTTTGTAAGATAATGAAAATACTGTACATCCTATTCTGTTTTCTGTCCGACCATTTGTAAAACCTGTTAATATCTAAAAAAAATATAACTTGTTAATTCAAAATTTGTGACGTGTCGGGTTGCAGAAAACAATTCACATGAAAGCCTTTTAGCTAGAGTAGTTTTCTCTGTACAATCTACAAATATTGAGAAAACCAGACGTGACAGGACTTAGTCAAGATAATTTGAGTTATTTATTGACCAGTTAAAGATAAAAGTTAAATATATATTTTTTAAATCTTTGAAGTATTTTTAATGCCGTTAAGAGTTAAGAAATACTATTAAAGTTCAAAATTCATTTTTTATGTCCATTGTCTGTGGTGAAGAACAAATAAAATAGAAGTTTAAATTGTAAAAGTATTTAAATTACTTTTTTAAAAAACTTCTCAAAAAATTTAAAAAAACCCAAAAGTGGGCTAAATAATGGGTTTTTTCAAAAAAACCCATTGGGTCCAACCCAATTGGGTCCAATCCGGCCAACCCTGTCTGTAACGGTATTTTATAGGGAGTGAGAGTCGAGATGCCCAACCAAAAAAGTTTCAAAATTAAAGTATCAAAAATGCAATTGTGGGTCATGTTTGGTAACATTAGGGTGATGAGGTTAGTGATCGATTAAGATAGCTATTCAGTGTTCCTCCCCCCTCCGTAATCAAAACTTATAAACACATAAATTTATGGGGTGGCAACTCTAGGGCTTAAAAGTATATCGGTGCTCATCCACTAGCGCAACATATTTACTGGGGAGCAGATAAACCCACATCTTAAGTAAGCAGAAGAAGAGTAACTGCTATTAAGTTAAAAAATTCAAAAGAAATTTGAGCCCAATGCTTACAGGGGTATGGCCAGAGGATATTTGGGTCTGTTAACGGACCCTTCACAAAAATCCGATCAACCAAAACGGACCTTTCACAAAATCCCGATCAAACAAAACGGACCTTTCACAAAATCTGGATCAACCAAAACGGACCTTTCACAAAATTCTGATAAACAAGACTGGATCTTTCACAAATTGTTTATTGAAAGAGCAAATCTGAAAGCAAAATAAAGCATATTAAACCAATAATTTTTGGAACCTTTTTTAAAGTCAAATTAAAGGGATATGCTTACACAAACACATTGAGAAAAAAACGGCACTCTTGTGATGCTCCTGCAAGTCTGCAAGCGATAATTTGCTACTGCCAAATAAATGAACTTAGAACTGCAAAGAGATAGTAAGAGTGGAGGAAAAATATGATCGCTTCAAATAGGGTTACCAACTTCAAAATTATCGCCATTTAGCATCTGGCGTTAAACCTTTATAATGACTTGATTAGAAAATATTCTCATTTTACAAGCTTGTCAATATTTGCGTTTTTATGGTGCTGTGCGATGTTTAACTATTATTTTGGGAGAAAATTACGTATATGGGTTTGATTTTACGATGTTAACAAGGTTGATTAACTTTAAATAAACTCTTGCCATTTTTTTCTTTAGATGTCTACATTTTGAAAAATACAATCTTTGAACATCCAATATGATAATCATATTTTGTTCTTTTTCAAGCTTATTTGAATTAAGGACAAACCTTGAATTAAGGACTTATTATTAGGATGCAAATAAATGAAAAGTCTATTTTGTTAGAACACTCATTTTAAGTTTTTAAAGCAAAATTCCAGTTTCTTTTATGAGTCAAAAATTAAAATGCTGAATCTATGGTTTAATTTTTTTTTTTGCTTCAACTGTGTCCACAGATATTAATGAAATGTTTATCATAAGACTCTAAAATGCAATTTTAAAATAATTTTATCAAAAATATTTCTTTTACAAGCCGTTTTTATACTTTTGATGCCTTCACTTCGAGAATAGCAATCTCTTTGCTTCTGCTATTAGAATCCGATTTTTTGAATTTTTTATGTCTAGTACGCGCTTTGTTAAGAGTTAAACAAATAAAATCTCTTTTTATTTTTGTTAAAATCATGGAATTTATAAGTTTTAAACAAAATGCCGTGCTTTTTAAGAGTGTCTTGGGTCAAAAAGTTAAATGCTGACCCCCCCTGTCTTTTTTTTTGATACAATTATTTTAAATGCTGTACAGAAATATTTCTAGTATAATTTAAGATAATGTAGAATTGTGGATAAATATTGCTACCTGAGACAGCGATGCCACCCCCCCCCCCCCAACGCTAAATACTAAAAAAACACCCCAGACTGATATTCTCAACATAGAAGAGAGAAACACTCAACTTTAAGTTTAAATGATGCAGTTTGTGCCCTCTCTAAGTTATAACATTTTGTTTTAACAAAAAATTTTTTTTTTGCGAAATTATTTGATTTTTCACAAAACTAATTCACTTTTCACAAAATTATTTGATTTTTTCACAAAAAACGGACCTTGTGAAAAATCCTGGACAGACCCCTGGCCTAACTTTATATTAAGATGAACCTCGAGAGTCAGAACACGTATAAAATTAAATTTATATTTTCTTTCATTATTTTATTTTTCCGAGATAACTAGGGAAAGCATGAAGTACTTTTAGAGATTAGACATTCTCATAAAACCCCTAATTGCAATAAAGCGTTTTGGAACTTCAAAAAAGCTAATTGGGAGTCATTTAAATCTTCACTAGATACTTTTCTGTCCGAATGTGAGACCTCTGGTAATCTGGACAACAAATGGAAGCACTTCAAGGAATCGGTGATTAGAGCCTAAGTGGCTAATACAGGCTAAAGTGGCTATCCCAAGAGGCAATAGGAAAAAATATAAGCCTAATTTTATCCATAACAGGGAGGCTCTTCTGCCTCTTTTACATCAGAGAAACGCACTTCAAAAAGAACTCATGTCCTCTTCATCAATTAACACTAGGTCTGATTTAAACTTGATTAATGCACAGATTAAGCAGATGTATTCAGAAATAAGGAGAGAGCGCTGGAATAACATTTGTGAAGAACTGGACTCACGTACTCCTAGCACAAAACTTTGGAAACTGGCAAAGAGCATCGACAGATTACAGCCCCAGGAGGATTGCTCAAATACTTTCAAGCATCCTGATGGCTCTTTGTGCAGCGATATGGAGGCGGCAAATTTATTAGGAGAACATTATTAGAGCGAGAGTAGACTCTCTTTTAACACAGAAGACAAATTGATTGTAAAATCTGCTAGAGCTTTTATTCACAGATGCTGCTGTAATCCCAGTGGTAATACTGTTTTTATCAAGGATTTTACAATGAAAGAGTTTGAAATTTCTTTCCAAGAAATGGATTTTAGCAAATCACCTGGCATGGACAGAATCCATGGACAAATGGTGGCCAACCTAAGTCAGCTAGGTAAAGACTTACTACTTGATATTTTTAACACCTCCTGGAACTCTGGACGACTCCCTCGGAATTGGAAAGATGCTCTCATCATTCCTATAAGAAAACTAGATAAACCAGCCAATGATCCTAATAGTTATAGACCAATCGCACTTACTAGTATCTCTTGCAAACTCATGGAGAGGATTGTCTTACATAGACTTGCCAATTATCTTGCTCATGGTAATTTTATTCCCTCTGAGCAGTACGGGTTTCGTAAAGGTCATTGCACAATGGATCAGGTCTTATTTTTTGGCCAGAATATCAGGGATGCTCATAACTTGAGTCCCACCAATCCTACAATTGCTGCCTTTCTGGATCTATCCAAGGCCTTTGATAGGGTCTGGAAGAACAAGCTTATTTGCAAACTTCATACTATTTTCAATATAAGTGGGAAGATGCTGCCTTGGCTGGCTGATTTCCTAAGAGCTAGATATATACGCGTGAAATTTAGAGACATCATTTCAAGCAAATTCAGACTAAGTCAAGGTATACCACAAGGATCTGTACTCAGCCCCACTCTGTTCTCCTTATTTATAACCGGAATCGAGATTGGGGATAATACTAAGAAATGTACAGGACTGTATGCTGATGATATAATTATCTGGAGCACCAACGGAAGTCTAACTACTGCTCAAGAGGACATCAACTCTTCTCTCGTTGAACTCGAGAAGTTTGCTATAGAGCACAAAATTATATTCAATCCTTCTAAGTCTGTTGCAAGTATATTTACCACAAATAGACATTTTTACAATTACGAGCCTGAAGTTTTTCTGCTGGGAAAACGGCTGAAATGCGAAAAGCACCCAAAATATTTGGGTTATATCCTTGATCAGGAAATTCTCAGTCATGCACATATAAATAACTTGGTCCTTAGAGGCAAACAGAGACTGAAAATTTTAAAATATATCTCTAGCAGGACCTGGGGAGCGGATGCTCATACACTTCGAAATACTTATACTGCGCTCATTCGTCCCGTTTTGGAATATGGGTTTCAGGTATATTGGGCTGCCGCTGTCAGTAACCTTGAAAAACTGGAAAGGGTTCAGCTCTCTGCTGCAAGAATCATCACTGGCCTCCGAAACAGTTGCCCTAAGGATATTGTTCTGTATGAGGCTGACCTGCAACCTCTAGGACTCCGAAGCAGATATCTCCTGGCTAAATACTTTGCTAAGCTTGTTAGTTATGGTGACCAGAACAGGACCTCCAGTTATGTACGAAACTGGAAGAATAATTAACGCCTTAAGAGACAGTCCACTTGGCTTTGCTGAAAGTGAGGGTTTCCTTTTTAATGAAGTTGAATATGTTTCACTGACTTGTGGTCTGGATGCTGCCCCATCATTACATGAATGAGTTTTCTTCAAACCTCACTTGTGCTCGTACACCAACAAGAGCTCCCAACACCCGGAGTATTTTAGACAACTTGCTTTGGAGGTTATTCACCAAACCCCGTGTGATGCATTGCAAATATATACTGACTGTAGCAGGGGTGACGGCGCTATCTCCGGTAGCGGTGTTTATATCAGAGAAGGAAACGGCATTAAGATTTGTATTAAAAACCCCGATTTTTGCTCCGTCTTCCGGGCCAAACTTCTAGCTATTGAGGAGGCTCTGAATTATTGCGTCACAGAGAGTGTCAGTACTGATATTTGGATCTTGAGTGATAGCCGAAGCTCTATTCAGCATCTGTCTGAATGGTGGAAACAAGGTGACAAAACGACTCTGAACATAATCCAACATCTAAAACACTTGAGTAAACGTCTCACCATTACTTTTCAATGGATACCATCACATGTTGATGTATTTGGAAATGAGATTGCTAATGGGCTGGCTCGTCAGGGGAGCCGAGAGATCTCTCCCCATAACGGATGCCTTTCTTTTTCAGAAATTGCAACCCGTGTTAAGCAAAGCAGCAGTTCCTCTTGGAGACAGCCCCCTATTCATGAATGGTACAAAGCATCCCGCCCTGGCGCTGCTTTACTTCGGGCAAGTAGTAGAGAACAACAAACCGTCCTAGCCCGACTGAGAAGTGGACACACTCGAGCACAGCGACATGTGGCTGGTATTAAGGTTTTTCCCTTGTGCCCAAAATGCAATTTGACTCAGGCTGCTCCCGCCCATATTTTCTCTTGCATCGGCTGTGACCTGAAACAGCTGTATTCCGACCCTTCTGCTGTTTTGGAGGGACTTTGTTTGCACGGCTTCATGGACTTGGTATGATGTTTCTGTCTGCCAAGTGGGACAAGCAACAACAACACGGTTTTCAATTAATTTCTATGGTAATAAAAGGTCTACATCAATTAGGCCTAGCTGGTGGTGGATGGAACCGGTGGGCAGCCGGACTAATCAGATAAATAATCATGATAGTTTCATAGGAGCTGCCAATATATTTCATTCCTAGATTTTTAAAAATATTATCCTGCAAATCACAGGCTATTTGGAGAAAAATGTGTGGGCCGCCGAAGCATGTTTGAAATAGAAAATAAAAGTTAAAATGTAGCAAGCAAGATTTAAATTATACAAATGAATAGTCACACCAGTAGTTCTAAGCAGGATTGCGGAGTCGGAAGAAAGATGACTGACTCCGACTTCGGGAATTTTAGAGCCTTCGACTCTGGTTCTACAAGAACTGGCAGGGTTGCAGATTTAAAGGGAAAATGATCGACTCCTGACTCCGACTTCTTTACCTCAAAATCAGTCCGACTCCAACTTCTCAGCCTTGGTTCTAAGTTTTTGCATGCACAAAACGAAAGTAATATGTGTTTTGTGTAATCAAAAAAAAAAAAAAGATACTTGATAATATGGTCAGCACCATGCTAAACATCATAAAGTAACGAAGTGAAAAATCGGGAATCTCGTTTTTCAAATTCAATGATTTGCGGCAGTGCTCAAAAAAGGGTTCAAACAATAACTTTTACACTTAGAGTTATCTACAAAAATTAAAACATTGAAAATAACTAAACGCGTCTGGTGGACAAAATTTTGTTTTGGCTCTCCTGAAAAGAGCCAATTTTCAGATTCGTTAGTTCTGCATTTTGCTGATGATATCACGCAATAAACGAACTTATTAACCCGCGAGAGCGCACGCTACTCGGACGAACATGAGAACGTGCAAGGGGTGTCCTACACCCCAGTGGAGAATTTTCATAATTTACTAAGCAAAAGTTTCTTTTTCACTGTTTTTTTTTTTTTTTTTTAATTTCTTATGACAAACATAATTATTACTTCAAACTTTGCAAATCAACCTATTTAATGAGTGATTTTTGCCAAATTAAGACAAAATATTAAAATTTATATTATATAAATACGCACTTACATTAGTTGATGCATTCGGTACACATGGCATTAGAATATTTTTTGCAAAAAAAAAATAAAGGTTTTCAATCATGATTTTGTTGGTCTTACAACCACAGAGATAACAGCATTTGTATGACACCATTTTCTTTTATTTTTGGAGTTGACTCCGTTGAAAAATTACTTCTCAAATTGTATTTTTGTTTGATGCATGACATTGCTCTATGATCCGCATGGTCCTTGATAAGTTGAACGACCAAGTCTTTAATGAATGGTCTTCTCTTTTTTGAATAATTATTTGAGAAACTTTGATTAAGAGCAGTAAAACACAGCCGTTGGTTGTAGCTATGTTTAAAAGAGACAAAGATATCAACATTGGCCTTTTTGTTTCTCCTGAAATCCATGCTGTAGAATAAGCAGCTAACCAATAAATGCCTACAGTTCATCTTTGCTGATATCATTGGCATTTCTTTATTGAGTAAAATTATATCTAATATGTTCAATAGGTATTAGTAGATTTCATTATAAGATTCTGAATGCTTTTATCGAATAAAATTGACAGTGGTTCTGAAAGTGTTGAAATATTATGGTTCGTATTTCCCAGAAGTTTCTAAATGTTTTTTCTGGTGTTCTTACGTTGGAACGATAGTTTTCTATCATCCGTTTTGTTTGACCATCTTTTCCAATGGAAAATGTTTAATTTTTACTACCAATTATTTTGTCATCCTCAGATAAATCCTCAATTTCTCTAACAGGAATATGGCGACTATAAATTAACACTATTGTCAGGCTAATCATCAGATTCATTTATCCATTGATCGTCAGTGGAAACTTCATCCTAAAGCTTTTGCAAATGTCTTATTTCCTTATCATATGTCACGTAGCGCGACATTTTCGACGAAAATCAGAGAATCACAAGGACGAGCAAGGACTGTTTTACACTCCATGTAAGGAATCCCAAGAAACCGCTGCAGGAATGCACACAGTAAACATACCCCCCCCCCCCCATTAGCAAGTTTCATCCATTTTAATATAAGGGAAATTAAAAAGTTCGAAAAATTAAATAGCATGGGGTGTCAAACACCCCCTTGCGCGTCCTCGCGGGTTAAGTATCTAAGTGATTAACGTTAATTGCACCAATTTCTCTTGTGTAAGGGTCTTTTTTTTAAAATTAACTATATACCTACCTTTTTTATTTTAAAAAGATTTTGAAGCACTTTTCATAATTCAAAAATGCATAACCATTAGATTTAAATCTGTCATACTTTCAAATTTTAAGTTTGCATTCACTTTCCAAACCAAGAGGAAAAAGTGTAAATTCTAAGTTTTACCCCAAAATTTCTCTACATGGACATTTTTTGCAAATCTATGGAGTCGGAGGGAAAATGGCCGACTCCAACTTCAAGAATTTTAGAGCATTCAACTCCGACTCCTTTACCCTAACATCAGTTTGACTCCAACTCAAACTCCCACCCCGCAATCACTGGCAGTGTTACGTTCATTGAGGGAAAATGACTCCGACTCTTGGAATTATTAACCTACAAATTCCGACTCAGACTCCTTCTCTCCAAAATCAGTCTGACTCCGACTCCGGAGCACTGCTTTTTTTACACTATTTTAGCACTTAAAAAAAAAATAGGACATAACTTGCAAAAAAAAACTTAAACAAGACTGAATCTGGTACCAGTCTGTAAGTTGGTTTGATGGATCTCGAAGGAGCAATGCTGACTTTTGAATTGGACTTAGTTCGATCAAATGACTACAGCGGTGTGGGCTAAGCGCAGCTTTTTGCAGGTTTCAATTAAAGTTAGAAACATGAGTTTTGACTACATGATAACATCTGAAAAAATGAAATTTGGAAGCAAAATGTATATTTTCAATTACTTTTAACACATGATTTATTTATTTATTTATTTAATTTTGCCTTTTCCAAAAGGTTCGCCCCTCCGCCCTCCTCCAGTCATTTTTCTCAGAAAGAACCTAAACCCGATGCATTACCAACCCAACGTTTAATAATCCAATGATTGTTTAGTTGTGCCAAAACCTGATGTTTAGTAAATCATTCTCATTTCTTCTTCATTCCCAGCAGAACTATTATGCAGCCTTCAAACAAGATCAATATAAGTTTTTGAGAAACATTTATTTAAAACGTTAAACATCTATTTGCTTTTATTACATTACTCAAAAGATTTTTTTTCTTGCGTTTAGCATTTCCCGACAAGACATCATTACACTAAAAAATTAAATCTGCTTTAGTATACTTCCTTGTATGAGGTTAAAGAATTTTTTACTCACCAATATGTTTTGTTGCAGAATAATACAACAATAATCAGATAAATTATAAATAACTATAGCTTGCTTGAGAGAAAATAAAAGATAATATTGCAGTTATTTACCCAGAAAAGTACTTTAAAACGCATCAATGAGTGTGTCTGCACACTTGACATGCTGAAGGGCTGTTTAGTGAATGTAATAAAAAAGAAAAAATCTCCAACGCATGTTTTTTTTTTCGAGTTCATATCCGAGAAGATTTTTATCATTTACGATAAACGCCAAAACAAACAGATTCCCCGACGAAACACAAAATTTTTCCCAACAGGGGGGCAATTGCCTTCCCCCTGCACCTCCCTTTAAGCCGCGTCTGAAATTCTATTTTTACCATTACGTGATCTGTGACTATTAAAGCCTGTTTTGGACCAGCAGAAAATAAATTTTAGTGATTTTTTGAAACAAGCTTTATTCTTATTTTTCTTCAATAGAGGAACTTTTCACCTTTGTTTGCAATGTTAAGGTCTTCCATGTAAGAAAAAATGAGCTACAAACTTTCTACTGTAGGACAAAATATTTTTTCCCCTCACCTTCTTTCTCCGTATCTCAAACCAACCAGGGATAAGATTTGTTGCCAAGATTATCTGATCAGTACTGTATATACTCATGTATAAGTTGGGAAGTGTAGTACAAAACATAAGGCTAAAAGTTGGCGATTGATTTGTACTCAGGGCAGAATTTCTAAAAAAATTCCAGAACCATTCTTGGAAATAAAACTCAAAAACATGAAGGGGGAGGTAGGATATGTTGGACCGCTCTCAATTATTTTAGTACTATTAATATATTTTTTTTAATTTTAAGACCAACAGATAACACCTATCGTCCTACTAATCATATAATGAAATCACATGGTACAGTTATATTGATCAAATTCTATTCCAAAAAATGTTATTTCAGTAGTCCTGAGTAATGATGGAAAACTGTAACTTTTTTTTTAATGATTTTCATCAAGATTGATGAAAAAAAAATTGAACTCCTTCCTTAAAGTAAGTTCTATTAGTTCAAAATAATAGGCAATTTTTTCATTTTTTGTCAAAAAGAAAAAAATTACGACATCACTTTTTCAGACTAAGAAGGTGGGGTAGATTGGTTCACGCTTTGTGTGGCATGTTGGACTACCCCACATAATTTAAAAATATTTTTTTTTCTCTTAAATCTCAATAATCATAACAATATTCTAAGTGTTTGTATATTATACATTCATTTCATTTCATGTTACACATGTTTTGAAATAATAATACTAATAACTTAGGGCAAAAAAAGCAAAGATAATAATTGTTTAACAAAAATTATACTACATTAATTTTACCAAAAGATTCATTTCATATCTATACTTTTTTACAATTTATATTTTCAAATATCCTTTTAAATTTTTCCAGACAATTGTTTTCTTAAGAGTAAAATATGCACTACATGCTATAATGAAGTTCCTGCATTAAATAAATTTTTTTGCTAAACAAGCATTCTACATAGAAACAAACTAAAACAAATAATTAATTAAAGGTATACTTTTACAAAAGATTATCTAATTTTATTTTTTATATTTAATTTTAAAACAAAGACATATGCTAATTTAAAGCTATCAATTTTATTCAGGGATAGAAGTGACATTTGCCAACAAAAATATAGGAAAATATAGGAATTTTCTGAAAAAAATATAGGAATTCGATGGAAAATATAGGAATTTTCTGCAAACAATATAGGAATTTTTCGAAATAATATAGGAATATTTTGAAAAAAAAAAGGATATACAGGAATTTTGATAACAAAGCTCGCCAGTATGACATTTTTTTTCAAAATGCAATACTACTATTCGATTAAAAAACATGTAATTACACTACCTGACATAAGTGCAATACATACGCATAAATAAGTCTAAAAATACACACAAAATCAATTTTACAAACAGTAAAAGAGCGTAAAACTGTAATTTGTACTAAACATATTAAGGCATACTTCTTTAAAAATAAAAAAAAAATAGACGAAACTTTTTGTAGATGAACACAAATCTTTCTTAAAATAGTTGTGTCACTAATCTAATTTTTAATGAAAGATTTTGCATGATCCGATACTGCGATGGGCAAGCTGTGCAGTAGAATGAAATTCGTGAAGTTCTGTTCTAATTTATGTTTTCACTTGACAATGCAGTAAAAGCCAAACTTAAAGTTTTATAAGTTGTTGAAACATGTGCTATGCTGAAATCAAAGTCACATGTCACAGTAATATCAGGGGTCAATCCAGGTTTCATTTTTTTTTAAGTCCCCGTTATGCGAAAAAGCAAAATATTTTTTGTGAATTTTCTTTATTTTTGTGAAAAAGAAATTATTGTGAATTTCCTTTTCTTTTCTAGAAAAAAGTGTTCAGGTAAAAATTTAAATGTATGCAAATTAAAAATTTAAATGTATATTGTTTTTTTTTTCAGAAAAATCTCTGATATGATACTTTTTGACCATTTTTCCCCCCTGAAAATCCTGACTTTTCAGTACCAAATTCGATCATAGTTGAAATCCACGATTTCCCATGACTTTGAAGGACACCCAGTAAAATATATATTTGATTTAGAAATATTTGGTCATTAAAGCAAAATAATCCAGACCTAAAAAACTTGGTGGCCACCACTGTCCCAAAGTTTTAAAGTACAAAAAGTGAGGGGGGGGGGGTTAGTTTTTACTACTTTCATAAAAAAAATTAATAAATAGAACCTTGCACTTGTTTACAAAAACATGCATTTTGGAAAATTTAAGTTAAAATAAGTTTTTAAATTACTTCAAAATAAATAAATGAGAAGTCGTTAGGAAACTGCATTTTAGTAATCAAAACCGTTTCTTTAAGTTCATACCAAAGCCTCCAAATCAATGAGGATCGAATGCAATTGTGCAGATAAAATTTCACTTTTCTAGAAACTAATGCAGGGCTCCCAACACATTTTAGTTTTAGAAAAGGGTAAAAGAGGACCAATTTCAATCAAAAAGAGGACTAAAGAGGACCAGTTAGGATTAAAAAGAGGATCTTGGGAGGACCATTCATTTAAACACAAGGAAGCATCAAAAGGCAAATTAGCTGCCTGCTGCTAAATTTCTGAAAATAATTTGTTAATTAACCATAATACTGATTTTTAATGATACAATTCCTTTATCACCTTCTGCACAACTGATCTTTTTATCCATTGAATAATATTATTTACACAAACATTTGGATGGGAGGGGGGGGGGGGAGAAACTTAGCGCAGCACTTAAGGCAGCCTCCATAGAACTAAATGGGCGTAATGATACATTTTGAATTGAACCAGGGATGCTGGTAGTCTCACTGAAGGATAGATGAAGCTGTGCTTCATCTTTCTATAGTTTAAAATTATTTTTGTGTTTTTCTGTATTGTAATGCTTCTTTAATAGCATTTATATCCCTTCTCCACCGATATGAATCCATCACACACCAAACAGATCTACTGTATTGAAAGTTTCCCTAAAAATGTCTGAAATTCTCAATCACGAAGAGAAGCAGATCACATGAGGCAGTTTTGCAATTTTCATATTCAAAGTATATTTTCAAGAATCATAAAGCTTACATTAAAAAAAATAATCCATGATTGCAGGGCCATGAGTGCTTTGAACTTTTATGGGGGGGGGACAAATTCCCCCCTTTAGCAGGCATCATGCCGCCTGCCTTGTCTAGTGGTCAGAGAAGTCTGACTGCGATAGGAAGGTCCGGGTTCGAATCCCGGCTCGGGCATGGACGTACTTTCTCTCTCCTGTCCTTGTCCCCTATAAACGGGTCCTTATGGCATGTGTGTACTGTAGAAGTCGGACTTCACACCAAATTACTCTACAGTTGGAAAAGTGAAGCAGTGCACCTCAAATTGCCAGCCTACTTGGCACACGACAACAACAGCAGCAGGCATCATGACAATGAAATGATGTACAAATTCAACTTCATATAATTACCTAATTCAACTTTGTTTCATATACAGACGCTACTTTAAAATGTTATGTGCTCAATTGTTTAAATTTAATACCCCTCCCCCTCCCACACAAAAAAACAGTAATAACCGAAAATAAGCTAATGATAATCAAAATTATGTTTGGAAAACTAAATAAGCTTGAATTAAACAACACAAAAAATATTAATTTTTTAGTTATTTAAGTAAAAATTTAATCGAGTTAATCTGACGTAGCATGTCAAAATAACTTCTAATTGCCATAAATATAAAAATATTTATAAGATGCAAAACGATTGAAAGCTCAGAGAAGCAAATTTTCACGAACCAAGTTCAATGTTGGCATGCTTCCCATAAAATAAATTTATTTATTTTCTACTAAATTAAACCTAAAACATGCTAATCTAAGTTGGAATATGGGAAAATAACATTCGATTGGGCAAAATATTTTAATATTTACATGATTCAAAAAGATTGAAATTTCAAACATTAAAAGCAATTTTCCGCGAAGTCCGAGTAAATTCAATGTTACCATGGTTTCCAAAATAATTCCTACGTTAATTATTGAAATTAAATGAAAAATAAGCTAATCTAAAGTAGTATATGTCAAAATAACTTCCAATTGTCAAAAACATCTAAATGTTTACAAGATGCAAAAGGATTGAAATTATTTTCCGCGAAGTCCGAATAAGCTCAATGTTGCTATTGTTTTCAAAATATTTCCCTCGTTAATTATTGAAATTAAACGAAAAATAAGCTAAACTAAGGTAGCATATGTCAAAATAACTTCCAATTGTGGAAAACATCAAAATATTTACAAGATGCAAAAGGATTGAAATTTCCAACGCGAGAAGCATTTTTCCGCGAAATCCGATTAAGTTCAATGTTGCCATGGCTTCCAAAATAATTCCTTCGTTAATTATTGAAATTAAACGAAAAATAAGCTAATCTATAGTAGCATATGTCAAAATAACTTCCAATTGTCAAAAACATCAAAATGTTTACAAGGTGCAAAAGGATTGAAATTATTTTCCGCGAATTCCGAATAAGCTCAATGTTGTTATGGTTTTCAAAATATTTCCTTCGTTAATTATTGAAATCAAACGAAAAATAAGCTAAACTAAGGTAGCATATGTCAAAATAACTTCCAATTGTGGAAAACATCAAAATATTTACAAGATGCAAAAGGATTGAAATTTCCAACGCGAGAAGCATTTTTCCGCGAAATCCGAGTAAGTTCAATGTTGCCTTGGCTTCCAAAATAATTCCTTCATTAATTATTGAAATTAAACGAAAAATAAGCTAATCTATAAAAACATATGTCAAAATAACTTCCAATTGTCAAAACATCAAAATGTTCACAAGATGCAAAAGGATTGAAATTTCAAACGCGAGATGCAATTTTCCGCGAAGTCCGAATAAGCTCAATGTTATTGTTATGGTTTCCAAAATATTTCCTTGGTTAACTATTGAAATTAAACGAAAAATAAGCCAATCTATAGAAACATACGTCAAAATAACTTCAAATTGCCAAAAACATCAAAATGTTCACAAGATGCAAAAGGATTGAAATTTCAAACGCGAGATGCAATTTTCTGCGAAGTCCGAATAAGCTCAATGTTATTGTTATGGTTTCCAAAATATTTCCTTCGTTAATTATTAAAATCAAACGAAAAATAAGCTAAACTAAAGTAGCATATACTAAAATAACTTCTAATTGTGGAAAACATCAACATATTTACAAGATGCAAAAGGATTGAAATTTTAAAAGCGAGAAGCATTTTTCCGCGTCCGAGCCGAGTAAGTTCAATGTTGCCATGGTTTCCAAAATAATTCCTTCATTAATTATTGAAATTAAACGAAAAATAAGCTAAGCTAAGGTAAGCACATGTCAAAATCACTTTCGATTGTAAAAAGAATCAAAATATTAACAAGATGCAAAAGGATTGAAACCTCAAACACGAAAGCAATTTTTCGCGATAAATCATATTGAAATATATATGTTCAGAAAATTGCACTAATGAAATATTTTTAAAAGAATTACAAGCACAATCCAAACAATAAATAAATTCAAGCAATAAAGAAACTTTTTATACTTTTTCAAGGTTTTCAAACACTAGAAAATGTGTGTGTGTGACCTCCCCCCCCCCTAAGAACTTTTCAAGGTTTTTCATGGGCGTACGAACTTTGTTTAACACGCGCTGCGGCGGCGTGCTTGGGAGAACAGTAACTTTTAACGAAATGAAAAACTTTTAAAATCTGATATTTAAGTAAAAACAATATAAAAGCGAACTAATCAGACCATAATGTTAAAAGTCTAAAGCGGACTTTACCATAAAACACGGACTTTGGCGGGAAAAGCGAACCATTTGGGAGCCCTGCACAGTAGGAAAGATAAAATGGCGGCTGCACGTGGATCGCGGAAAAGGCGGCAGCCAAAAGTCGAGGGGAAAAGTAAAAAAAAAAAAAAAGGAATCGGAAACTGAAAATATAGGAATTATAGGAACTTTTTCAGAAATATAGGAAAATATAGGAATATAGGAACGCTGCGATGCCTGATTTTATTGTACTTTTTCTTTGAAATATATGGTATTAGTGTAACAGGATTCTTTTCCTTTTGGAACTGTTTCATGCAATGTAATGAAGATAAAAAGAGCTTTTTCCCTCCAAGCAAATATTGATGTAACTTTGCATAAAGGTAACATATGACTTATCCTTCCCAAACTCAGTCTAATAAAATAACTACTAATGATGAATGTACTAATGATGAGTGCTTATTACTGTTTTCAATTAAAGCTGATTTATCAATTAAAATCAATTTAATATGTTATATTGATCTTGAAACTTTATATTTTTCACTCTATACACAAAAGAAAATAAAGTAGTTACAACGTTTGACAGTATATATCACTAAAATTATAACAAATATTGTTTAGTTATGCAGTCCAACGTGCCCCACCAGGCGGACCAATGTACCCCACCTGTGGGGCACGTTGGTCCACTTTACGAGGTTCCGTTAAAAAATTAATAGAAAAAAAGTTTATCAATTCAACATTTCCAAAAAAATCTGTGGTGTTGAGAAGTGTTTAGTGAAACTTATTTCAAAAAATTGAACTACACATTGAATGTTTTGATGAGATAAAAATGATAAGTAAAAAAGCAGACCATCGTGCCCCACCTCCCCTAACATCTTTCTGATTCTAGTTCTAGTCCAACCATTTTGAACAAACCACAAAGATTTAAATTAACATGGTAGCATGACAACTTCTACATGGTCTAACTAAATAATAACAGTTTAAATCTGACTATGCAAAAAGCGCGGTATTTGCAAAGTTTTCCAATAGTTGGTTGCATGGAAATTAATGCTTATTATTTATTATTTTTTTCTATGAATGTAATATGACTCAGTGCTAAATTTTATTCATAGTAATTTAAAATAAAAGCAAAAAGTAAGGAAAATCGTTACCACGAAAGCAGAAAAATAAGAATCAAAGAAATGAATCCGTTTAGTACAAGAGTAAAATTTGCTAGTTTTTGATAAGGATATTCATTAGATTTCATTTTTTTTTTCAGGCATTTATTTTCAAAAATCACGGTGAAACGTTACTGATTTTTTTTTCAGGAAGTAGGGTATTGACTAATAAGTGATTTTTTAATTGTTTTTTCATTTCCCTCCTACAAGTAGGTGGGTCAACTTTTACACGACTACCTATATACAGTATTGCTATTACAGACAGATTCCTTTGCTATTTCATGCTCTTCTGTAGTCACTTTGACTTCTCAAAGCAGTACTGGTGAATGACCCTTTTGTTTTGTTTTAGAATTAAAAAAAGGGATCGTTGAAGCAGGTTGTAATTATCTGATAAGTGAAAGTGTGCAGACCTGTGAAATTTCGTTACAGGTCTGTTAGACCAGTGACTTATGTTTTTCAATTTTCACTCCTGAAGATTAAGCATGGTAAAAATTTTAAATTCTTGAAATTTGTACAAATGATCTTAGCATTAAAGGCAAAGCATGCATTTGTTACATAACAACCAAAAAAAAAAAAAATGTTTTAAAAAATCTTTCTTCAATGTATATTCAAATAGAGTAACCATAACTGAGTTACATTTCAACAATACACTTCACATATCCATAGTTATTATTACTGAAATAATTTTATTGTTTGGTGAAAAAGCTATTGTTTAAAAGTCTTTTTATACCCATTCCACCCCAGGGGGTGGAGTCAAATGGGTAGTATCATTTTAAATTAAATTTTAAAGTGAAAACATGAATTTATTTATTATTTTTTCACACAAAGATATTAATATAAGGGTAAAAATCTATTGAACAATATAGTCTGTAATTTCACTGCAATTAAAGGTATAATGTCCACAATTATTGAGGATTTGGCTGACTTAGTTTTTTGATGATGTTTTTTCTTCAATCTCCATTTTTACATCATTGGGGAAAGTGAAAAAAATTTCCATCAAAGACTTCTTAAGAATTTTTACAACATAAGCACAAGTATCTAAAGATTCTAGAACTTGAGCAATAAAATCTATATATATAATTCTCTTACGTGCCGGCAAATGAAGGGGTGAATTTCTAAACCTCTGTTGGCAACACTTCGCCGATAAATCATGTAAACAAACTTCTACGTTGTTTTGAAATCTTGAATCACAGAATACTCAACGAACTTTTTTTTTTTTTGAGATGAGTTTGAGTCGGGCTGTGGCCCATTTCAACCTTAATCAGCAAAGAAAAGCTCAAAGAAGGAAGGAAACCGTTCTTGAATCCAATTTAAGACGAGCCATTTCCAGAGTTGTATTCTCTGATTCGCTGCCGATAATTTTTAGCGGCTGGGGAATTTTCAGTCAGCAGTTCCTTCAACAGATCAGGTGCGTCACACAATGCCGGTAACCGCACCTTTCCGTCATGGCAACATTTAGTATATTTATTTGCAGTATTACGCTCTTTCTGCCAATAAAGAGCACCACAAAATTCGCATTCTTCACACATTGCTCCACAATCATGTTCATCGGCAATGTTGTTTTGAACGCGTACGCGCTTTGAGCGTCGTCTATTCTCTGCTTCAGTACGACAGTTCAGTTCAAAATGAATAACCGAGAAAGAATTTACTTTATTCCTTTTATTCTCAGCTGAAAGGTTTCGCCAAATTTGTTTAGGGTTATAGTAGTTTTAGTATTGTGCAAGCAAAGTAGCCTTGGCGAGTTTTCGCGTTTTTAGTTAAACCATTTTTTGTTCGTGACGTGGCAAGGATTCAGAATAACAACAAGAAGGACAAACGTTTGAGAAAATATGTTTGGTGCTCTCTGAGCCTGTTTTTAGTCATGGCCAGCTCTATGTGGCATTATCAAGAACAAGATCTTTTGAAGCAGTGTCAGTTGTGGCTCCCAAACGGGACATTTTTAATTGTGTATATGAGGAAGTTTTCTCAGATTAGAATATATAAGAGTGTAAATATGTAAATATATATAAGAGTGTAAATAATGTAAATACATCCCTCGGGGGAGCCTGTAACCCCTAGAGGGCGCGTCCCCAGGTGGCGGATAGGGGAATGCCTTCATTGGTTTTCCAATGGGTGGTAGAAGGGAAATAAAATACCTTCCGCGGACCAACAGGTAGAAGTGCAATCTCTCCAAAGCAATGACAGACACTTTTGTATCTATAATGGTAAAGTTGTGCACATTGCCAAGGCAGTCATCTTACATACAGCAAAGTTAAACTGTCGAAAATCTGGCTAAAGCAGACAAATTAACATTATGAACGTAATTTTCATATTGGTTAAATGGATGGTGACCTAAATGCAATTACCAACTTTAATTTTTACGGAAAATTTTAGCTAGGCTAATGTATTGGCATACAGCGAGCGAGCGAAGCGAGCATGGATCGCGAAGCGATCCACAGGGAACTGCGTAAGCAGTTCCGGGGGTTGGCGAGCGATAGCCCCGTAGTACTTTTTAAATTTCTCAGCAATGTATTCAACTAGCACCCAATCTCCTGTCGATATTGTACATAAGCTTAGTAGAATTGAAGTTTGATCAGACTGGTTTTCAATTTATTTAGTCAGCTCTGGCTTTGTCTAGAGGTTGTAGAGCATGACTTGTATTAGGCAGTAGGCAAATATGATAATTTCATTATCGATAGCATGCTCTACAATTTCATATGTCGGATGGCTTGCATGTCTTTCCAGATGCCTTGCAAAAAGTTAGAACCATTCTTCAAAGATTGTGTCTCCCATCCAACCAGATTTAGTGCAACCCCAAGCAACTCCATAACATAAGGATTTCAGAATATAAAACTTTCGATTAAATTAACAACTTATTTCAGAGAAAATTTTTACTGAGAAATTTTTTTTAATTCCACAGTCTATGTCATTAAGCCTAATATTATACCCATTCCACCCCACTTAAAGTTTTTTTAACATATTTCTAAAAATGTATGGAATTTTTCTTTTCTGATTTTTTTTTTCAGTTGACAAAGGAGACTTCCTTAAATGAAAATAACAGTAATAGAATGCTATCTAAATTCAAACAAAATCCTGAAATCAAAGTTTCAAAGGTCTCAGTTTTGATTTTTACAATGTAACTTTCAAAAAGGCTGGCATTAAACTGACTGTTTCCATTCAGTTTTTTCTTGAGCCAAAATAAAATCAAACTATGGTAAATAACTTGAGTGTTTTTATTATTTGTTTTAAATGTTTTTTTTTTTCTGTAATTCAAAGATTAATAAACTACCCATTCTACCCCACCTGACTCCTGGAAAAATATTTAGGAAGGGGAATGTATATTTAAAATATTTATTTGTAGTATTATTTCATTCGATCCATTTTTTAAATAATTTTCTTGTACTATTAATGTTTTTATAGTTATAAAAGCAACAAAAGAAGAAATAGAATCTGGTGCTGTGCCTCCAAGTATGAGAGATTACTGTGTAGATTATTATTTGAATTTCATGGCTTGCCGTCGAGATCATTTCCCTCTGGTGTACAAATGCAAACACGAAAAGCATGCTTGGGAAAGATGCCAGCATGAAGAGTAAGTAAACATGCAACTCTTTTCAAGTGCCATAGTGAGACGCGAAGGGATGTAAGTGCCAGAATTAAAAATTTTGAGATAATCAGTCCAAATGGAAATTGAACCTCCCCTCTGTTTCAGGGCAAGATATGGTACTAGTAGCTCTGGTGGTTATTGCTATACAGCATGATTTAGAAAAAAATTTCAATGAAAGCCTACCTAGGATCTGAACTTTGATCTCTTTTACTCGAAACTTTAAAAAGTCCCCTTACATCCCTTTGCTTCTCACTGTCTCATTTGTATAATCAAAGTAACCAATGCTGAATTTGAAATTATAAAGAGAACTATGGGATTTTTTTCAATACTGTTCTTGAAAATATAGTCTGGCATGTTAATAGCAGAGTCAAAAGGACCAAATATTTTTTTTTTTTTTGTTACAGAAAGTTTAATAACACACAAAGGCGATCAACTTTTGTCACACCTATGAGTTTACTTTATTTGCATTGCAAAAGGCATTCATTTTAACCCCAAAACAAATATAATTTCCTGAAAATTTCTGCCTTTTTATTTATTTATTTTTTTAAAAACTTTTTAAGCACAAAAGTATTCATTCAATTCTTGCTGAGATGTATCTAGATTGAATGTATTTATTACATGATATTTCTATTCGTAATAAGAATAAACTAAGCAAAAAATTAGTATTAACTGTTGTTAACTGAACAAACGCCGCCCACCTTGTCTAGTGGTCAGAGGGGTCTGACTACGATAGAGAGATTCCGGGTTCAAATCCTGGCTTGCGCGTGGATGTACTTTATCTTTCCTGTCCTTGTCCTTCCTTTGTGTGAATGTCTTGTTGTGTTGTGAATGGTTGTTGGCACAAGACAACAACAACAATAACTGAACAAACTAATTTATCTTTTTTATTACTCATCCATAGTATGGGAAGAAATATGTTATTTTTGATTGCAAGTTTTTGGATTTTATGAACATTTCCCCATTTTTTCTGTCAATTATTGTAAACAACTCTAAAACATTAAGCAGATATTTTTTCATTGCATGTAAACCTAAAACATATTTATCTACAGATTCTGTAATAAAAAATTTTTGCTCGAAACACTGAGAACGGCTTTGGAATTGCAATTCTTCCAAATAGCAGCTACAAATTTAACTTAATCCTCTACAGAAAAGGCTTTTTGCTTGCCCAATTTAGCCATGGTCACTGTAAAGTTCACAGTATTATCAGCAATAGGATCGAAAAGCAGACAAAACATCTAATATACCAGACACCATTATATAGTGACACTGCAGAGCCAGAAAAGGGGTCCTTCTTTGGGGAAACAGCTGCTTTATTAAAAGAATAGTGGGTGAGGAATGTGGCCTGAACCCGAATATTCTGGTGAATTTCCTTCGCACAGAAACACATATTTGATTTGTATCAAATGCTTCACTATGCATTCAATTTTTAGTTCATTTTTGTCAAAGCATCATTTTTAATTTGATATGTTTCACCTTGTGTGTGCGTAATTTTATTTAACAGTTTTTTTTACTTTTAATAATGATTGTGATATACATTAATACAAAACAATTTTTTTTTATCCTTTCTTATCTGGTTGCATTAGATGTCGAATTTGATGACAATCGAAGATACTTTATATTTTATCACTTAATTATGTTTGCAGAAAAATTAATTTCAATGTCTGAAAGAAAATTAAAAATGTTATTGAATTACTGGTAAATCAACATTTTTTTTTAAAATTGAAATCAGCATATTTTATCTTTGTAATTCAACTAAGCATTTTTGAAATTTCATCTACATGTGATAAAAATTATGTTTTTAATCTAAACTTTATAAGCATACTTTCCAGGTCTTTTATTTTTCTTATTGTTCATTTTCAGTCATGTTCTACGAATGAAAGAATATGAACGTGAAAGAAGACTATCAGAAATAGCTGAAAAGAGAAATAGGGAGTAAATTTTAATGTATATACCACATCAATATGTTTTGAAGTTTTTGTAGCTTTAAAATACTTGTAAGTACTTTCAAATTAAAAAAAAAATCTAGAAATTGAAGGCTGATGTTTTTCTAAAATAGAATTTACAGGCATGAGAAAAACCTTTTTAACAATTCATACAGGTTGACTCTGCAGATTGTCATTATCTCCTAACATTGCTCTGGATAAAAAAATGAAACTAAGTATCTCATTAGCTAACATTATGTTGACCTTACAAAATTTAGATTATTCTTCAATACAGCAAGAGATTAAGGCTAGTATTTCTGTAAAAATTCCATAGCAGCATTCTGCTTTGAATTGATGCCATAACTCCTCCCTGAAAACATCTTTGGTTATAGAATTTCTATGCGGAGATGGTGTAAGGGACGAGTTTCGGTATCAATCCGAAGTAGAGTACTGCAAATTTTTTCTTGAAATAGGACCCTTAACCAGATTCTTATACAGAAATGAGTAGTAAAAGTAATTGTTTATTTTACATATTTTTTGAAAAAATTTTGGTCATTGGATCATTCCATACGAAATGAACAAAATTTGCAAAAAAGTGGTGGCCGCATGGTAACAGATTTTTATGAAATTTGGTATACAGGTTCCTTTTATGCCTATATAAAGATATCTAAAATATTTTTGCTTAAAATTTTTTATTTGAATAGTTACATGCGATTGAAAATTGGTCAAATTGAACAGCATTCTCGTAAATGCTAAATGTTGCACTTTTAAAAGCTTGTATCTTATAAACTATTTAATGAAAGCATAAAAGTTATATGTTGTTGCAATCTATGGAGTAGGGTAATTAATATGATATATTAAAATTTTCAAAGTTATTATAGTTAACTTTTAACCGAGCTTCAAAAACGGAAAATATTTCAATTTTCTCATAATTAAGCATTTTATTTTTTAATCTCAATCTTTAAGGAATGCACATAGGCGGATTTAGGACTGAGTTCCTGGGGGGGCAGGATTTTTTTTTTTTAGCAGCATTTTTATTGCCCCCCACTCTCATGTTTTTGTCTGTTTCCTGTGATGCATAAGTCCAAGCTTTACTTTTTTGTGTGTCGTTTTCATTGATGCGTGTTTTCATGCTGTCCTTTTTGAATTGACCTAAAGAGAGGGAGTTGGTATCAAGAGAGTGACGCAGGGCTCCAATTTTAGGGGGCCGGGGGTTTCTCCCCCCGGAGGAAATTTTGTAAAATGGTTATAAAATTCTGCATTTTGAAGGTTAATTGTATAGACATAGAAATTGATAACCAGATTATACAGTTATACATATTGTTCAAATTTTGTAAGAAAGAGCCATTTTAAGTTTGAAAGAAAAAATAAACTATAGATTTCTCATTACAGCAACTTTTTTTTAATTATAAGTAGTGAAGAAAACGAAAAGAAATAGAGGTAGTGTATATTTTTTTTTCCTGGCAAAACAGATTAACAATATGCAGTAGAAGTAATTGGAGCCCACTTTGCTTAGGATTTTCAAAGACTTATCTAATTATTTTCAAGGACTCTAGAATAAATAAAATTATTTAACGCACTTCATTTGTACTTTCCAGTCTCTGATATTTTAATACTTGAGTGTAAAGTTTTACAGTCCTGTTCTAACTTTGTGAGAAATAGCTATTTTAAATTTAAAAGAAAAAAAAAAAAACTATAGATTTCTCATTACAACAACTTCTATTCAGTTACAAGTGGAACAGAGAACAAAGAGGAATAGAAGTAGAGTGTAATTTTATTTTTGGGCTAAACAGATTGACAATATGCAGAAGTAAGATAAAAGCAAGCAACACCAAAAGAATTTCCAAAATTTTGCATTTAGGATTGAATAAATAGCAAGATATGAAACATGTGAGTCACAAAAATTAATTTCAAATAATATGTTACGAACGTGAGAACCACGATTTTTACATTTTTGATACATGTTGTGGCAAGGAGCTGAATTTGACATATTTTGGCATTCCTCCCTCTCTACCAATTATTCGAAATTTTAAAATTTAAGGTTTGTAGCCACACTTTTTCAAATATTCAAGGTTTTCAAGCACTTAAAAATGAAATTAGTTTTTTCCAAGCAATTTCCATTTTTTTAAGGAACGAATCATGAATTTTTTTTTTTTTTTTTTTGGGGGGGGGGAGTTAGGAACCCACTTCAAAGCAGGGGCCCTAAGCAATAGCTTGTTTACCTTATAGGCAAATTCGGCCCTGTTTGTAATTCACTCTTACCTGCAAATTTTTGCTTGATTTGTTTGTAATTTTTACGAAAATTCGTCAGTTTTTACGGTTAAAGGATTTTTACGATTTTACCAATCTTTGTTGGGTTTTTATAGACTTTTAAAAAATTTCAGCAAATTTTTCCAAAACTTTTGATGGCTCAATTATTTAGATTTCAATAATGACAAGGTCTGACTCAATTAGACTTAGATGATTATGACTTACCTTACTTTTTAAACAGTATTTATAAAGTAGTGAGTGCAAAAGTTCGTGCGGAGTTTGTGAAAGAAAGTCATACAGTGATTAGGAAAGCAAAACTCTTTATTCAATCAATGATATATTCTCCATCGTTGTCTATAATCTTCTTCCAACGTTCTGGCAGCACACGGATGCTCCGACCATAAAAACTGCATGGTTTAGATTCGAAGAACGAAGACACGACGTTTTGTAAGGCATTTAAAGAGTCAAGTTTTTTTCCATTTAAATGATTTTGCATTGACCTGAATAAGTGATAATCCGATGGTGCAATATCAGGAGAATACAGAAGATGAGTTAGGACATCCCATTTCAGGCTGTTCAGTTTGCGTAGCGTCTGTCTTGAAACGTGTGGTCTAGCGTTATTTGGATGAAAGACTACGCCTTTGCGATTTGACAAACTCGGACGTTTCTGTTTGACTTTTCGGTTCAGATTAGTTAATTGATGACAGTACTTGTCCGAATCAATCGTTTGACCGGCGGGGAGAAACTCAAAATAAATTATACCCTTGCAATCCCAATAAACACAGAGCATCACCTTCATCGGGTGCAAACTGGCCTTTGCCATTGCGTCACCATGTTCACCTGCCTGTTTCCATGTGCGTTTGCGCTGAACGTTATCGTACAGGACCCATTTTTCATTGCCCGTCACTAATCGATCCAAAAACGGCTCGTTTTTGAGCCGCTCGAGTAAATTTATGGCAGCAGAAATTCGCTGGATTTTGTTGCTGTCGGTCAACAAATGGGGCACCCATATATCGAGCTTTAAATCAAATCCGATTTTTTTTTCAACGCCGAAAAGCGGTTGATTGGTCAACGTTAAGTGCTGTAGCAACTTCCTCTGCTGAAATTCGCGGAGTATTCTGAACTAAAGAACACAAAACGTCGCCATCAATGTCGGAAGGTCGACCTGAGCGTGGCTGGTCTTCCAGCTTAAAATCTCCGCAACGAAATTTTGCAAACCATTTTTCCAGTTTGTTTAGCTGGTGCTTGATTTTGATAAATGTCTTGAATGTTTTTTACGGCTGTTGCAACGTTTATTCCCTTCCGAAATTCGAAAAGCATAACATGCCGTAAATGCACTTTATCAACACTCATTTTAAAAGTAATCTTTCTCGAAGCAGTTTGTATCTGCACAAATATTTTTGATTGGAAGGAAAGCTGCACACGTCACCTTTTCAACGATCTGACTTACGTAGATAGTGGTATTAATGACAACACGTTACGCCCGTTCTAACGCCATCTATTGCAACTCCGCACGAACTTTAGCACTCACCATAAGTAAAATTGTACTCTCCCTCTAAGTAAAAAGATTCATTTAATCAGAACACTCAGATAACTGAAATTTATTCAGTTTGCGGTAGTATTTATTTTCTCTCTCTCTTTTTAAGAGAGAGAGAAAATAAATACTACCGCAATAATAAATACTACCTTTAAATAACTACCTTAAAATAAATACTACCTTTTTTCCTTCTCTCTCTCTCTCTCTTTTTAAGAGAGAGAGAGAGAAGGAAAAAAAAACTATGTTTTTTGTTTTTTAGAATCTACTAAAAAATCTACTAAGAACATAAATATTATGCATAAATGTACTTGAAATGTGGAAACAAATCATAACGAGTAGATCGTTCTGTTAGCGCTAATGGGGGGGGGTTGCCCCCCCCCTTGCTTTAGGTTCTAATTTGTTAAAATAATCGTCAATTATTATAAGTGTTGCAGCTTAATGTATAGCTCGTTTAGCCTATATTTTCATTCATATACTTTTCCAAAAGGTTTTTCAGTTCAAAATAGTGAATTTTGACACATTTTCAACACTCCAGTGACAGCTGTACTATTTTTATTTAATGTTCGTCCCCCCCCCCCTTTTTCTTTTCTCTCATCAAAAAAGGACATTCGCTTTTCTCTTCATTTTCATTGAACTATTCAGAAAAGAAAAAGTCATGATTTTTTGTTTTGAGATTTTGGAAGATGTGTTGTTACTATATAAAGTCCTCCCAAAACTGGGGGGGGGCATTGCCCCCCTCTGCCCCCCATAAATCCGCTTATGGGAATGCATTAGCTTTGATGAAATTAAAACCCAATAATGTGCTAAGTATCATAAAAGAAATACCTTACTTTTGAAGTTGTATTTTAAGTCCTTAATATTCAAAATCAGTTTTAAACTTAGTGACTTTTTGTAAAATGATGATTTTCCCCTTCACATACACACAAAAATTCAAATGAGGGAAAATTCAGACAACTTTAAAATTTTACAAGAATATAGAGCTGTGTTTCTACTATTTGCTTGAAGAAACTTGAATTTGGTTTTTGATTTCTAAACGTAAAATAAAATTCAGAAAAATAGCATTTTCTTTCTGTTTTATGGGTCAATCCATACAGGTTCAACGGATGGGTGCGCTCAACCATTTTTTATTTTTTTGAAAATCATATCCCTAAAAGCTGCATATGAAAGATGTTTAAAACCACTTTTATTTTTTCTCTCAACTGGACCTTTGATTTTTTAGAGGTCATCAAAAGTGATTTTCGTAGTCAAAAATGGGACTTTTAGACCTTTTCATTTTGGCCAAAATCTATTTGAATTACATTTATGACAGTTAATTTAATGCTCTGATGTTAAAGTGCATAAGTTGATAGTCTTACATGCTGAGTTAAGTAGCTGTAAGTTAATAATTAAAATAATGGCAACAGGTTAAAGTTCAAGGCCAAATGAAAAAATTTTACTCATTTCAAAGGGGAATAACTCACGTAGGGGATGGAAACACAAAATGAAATACGGCAAAAACTAATCATCGGAACCATGCTAAAAAGAATATGTAACTGTTGCTGTGTGTTTGTGTACCCTTTATAGATTACAGCTCCTCAAACATCGGAAAAATGAAAAAATGACATTTTTACACCCCTTTAAGCCAAAAGGGGATGGGATTAAAAATAAAATTTCCTGGCCAATTGAATATTCCATTGAATTACTATACATGTTATACATATTGTTTTTTGTTTGTAAAAAAGATACAGGTCTTTGAAATTAAGCAATTTTGCTAGTCAATTCACACACAAGAATAAATAGTGTGAAAACTTCATGGCACCTTCTTAAATTACGTATATTGTGCCCTATATAATACATTATACTGAAAAAACATATCATAATTTTCAAAATAATTATTTTAATTTGATAACTTAGAAATATTTGGACCTGAATGAGTAAGACAAATAAATACCTTTGTGCTGAACAGAAAAGTAAGAAAAACAACGTTAAAAAAAGCACAAATTTGCCGATTACAGCTGTAATTGGCAAATTTATGAATGAGTAGTTTATACTGTATGGAACCTGTATGGATTGACCCTTATGTGAAATTACGAGAATTCAAAGAACTAGATAAACGACTAAATGATGCAAAAGCAAGTAAAAATGTACATTTCAGCATGAACTTCATAAACATGCTTTTGAGAAAATGAAACATGAAAGAAATGATTAGTTTTGCTAAACTTACAAAATAAAAAGAAGTAACTAATGAAATTTTACCTTAGTTCAAGTTACTCTAGTAACAAAAATACGCTGATACCAATGATTAAAATTTAGTAGCATCTAAAAGACACTTCAGTACATTATGTAAAAAAAATTGAATAAATTTAGAGCATTCCCTCATCTTCAAAAAAACATCTAAAATAGAGGAAAAAATGAAATTTTTGGAAATTTTCGATTTTTTAAAGTACCATTTCGTCATTGAAAAATTAATAAACAGTTACTAAATTAGAGCAGATAGTTAATTATAGATAGTTTTTCAATCTGAATCATTTTTACTCTTATTTTTCATTAAAAGAGCTAGAAGAGTGATTTAAAGTCTGAAGTAAATTGGCAAAATTTCAATCTTTGTTAATATCTCAGATTCAAAAAAAGATCCGAATAAATTTTACTTTGCTCTTTCCCAATAGAGATTTGTTTATAGAATGCGGAAATATTTATTTTTTAAGTGTACGTTTATAACTTATGGAATTATTGAGTCACAAACTGGCAGCAATGAACTCCGAAAATTTAAGCTTAGCGTAAGCATCAACTTCTAATTCCAATAACAAAGCAACAAACAGTTTTTAAACTTCCATACTTTGCATTCCCTCATAGATATGCATGGTTTACCTAAATAAAAATTTTCATTGAAATCTGTGACATGTCAGCCACAGCTGATTTGCTCATTTCACATGGAATGACCCCATTGTCTAACTTTTTTCTTCTAAGGATTTTGCTTTTCCCTTTTTTCGCAATCGTACATAATTAAAAACTGAGGGTATGTATCTATGTGGTCATCTATGTTCAAGTTTTCTTCTCCCGAACGCCAACAAACTGACCATCGAGCCAGGTATCCAGATGGATTCACAATCTTCCCGTCTTCATGTTTTGCTATTTAGCATAATCCTCCTATAATAATTAGTGGAGATATCAATTAAAAACTATTAATTATGACTCATAGATTTCAACATAAAATCCCTATTTTTCGAAGGCTTCCCCCAATTCAAATTATTATTCAGTGCTTCATCTCAACTTTCCGCAACAATGCTTTTATTAAAATTTATAGCGGTGAAGAAAATCATTGAGATAAAAGACATGTTGCCATTTTTTTCTCAAATATGAAAAAGTAAAATTCTTGCTTTTGTTTTAGAGGTTTTTCTTGTAACCAGGGGATTTAAAATGTTTCCTTTTTGGTTATTTTTTCTCAATCTGCCACAAAATTTTACTGATTTTTTTTTTTTTTTTTTTGCTCAAGTCTGAATGTTGAACACGCATCACTTGACGTAACTTTAATTTTCGAGGTAGACCGAACAAATCCGGACGACATAGCTAAATTGTTTTAAAATTGTTCTGAAATTATTTCAGTAAAATAATGAGGAACAGAAACTTGCTTAATGATGTTTTCAGTTACAAAATATTTGCTTTATTCATCAAGTTGGAGTACTGCATATAACTGCATATTTTTTTACGCCTTAGTCGAGTGTGCCAGGGTTTCTAACATGTTATAGTACCCGTGAGTGACTAAATGTTTCTCACAACAGTATAGTTGCATAATATGTATCTGTGACATATACTATATATCAGCGTATCTTAATTTCTTTGATAAGTGGAACCCATTTCAATGCCAACATTTTTCGCGAAACCCTTGATTTTTTCTTCAGTGGTATAGTTTGAATGTGATGTTTTAAAAATAGTTTATCTGCAATAATAGCTAGATGTATTTCAAATAACATTGTCTAGTGCAAAAGTTCCCAAAATAATTTAAAACTAGTCGTTTAAACAAAATTTTAAAGAGACTCATGGTACTTATTTCATTATTGCAGATACTCTTGATTAAAGATGAATAATAATGTCAGGTTTCGGATCAAATCTGTTAAGGAATTTATTTTGTTGTTATACAAGTTGAAGAACTTGTATCACACATATAATAGCAAATACTTAAAGTGCCAACACTGTTTTTTATGAAATTACTAGCTGCATTGCCTAGCTTTGCACGGTCTACCTCGAAAATAAAAATTATTTCAAGTGAAACAAGTCAAAGGTTCAACAATCAGGCTTCAGTTAGAGAAGAAAAGTACTGTAAAATTTCCCTTCAAAATAATCATTCTCAAAGAAAGAAAACGGTGAATCAAAAATTCCCGAACAAATTAAATGCGACTTTCCTGATTGTCTTCTGCTGGCAGTACAAAAAAAAAAAAAAGAAAGAAGATAAATCGCGAAATAATACTCAAAAGGAGATATTTTACATCAAAACAAAAACAAAATTTTATTTAGTCACAGTCGAGCAACAAAAAAAGTTGCAACCTTCTGAATGGTTTTATTGACGCTAATTTAAAATGAGATCACACAAACGATAATTTTCGGAAATGAAATTCTGTTCCATTAGGCTTACAAATGCTTTTAAATTTTTTCCCAAAGATTTATCAGCCTTTTTTTTTTTTTGAAATTTGAAGGAGTTAAATCAATTTCAGGGGTATTTTTTGGGAGCTTTCGAATGGCGTTAAATTTGAACTAATCAGATAACTATTTCAGGTAGAAAGAGCCATTTTATGCCATTTTTGGGCCCTGAAATTAAAATTTGAACGGTTCAGTTTTTTTTGGGGGGGAGGCGCACGAAAACCCCCTTACCTTCCTTCTCCGGTGCCCAGTACCTCCCTGCCAAATTTGGTCAAGGTCTGAGGTAAACTGGTTTTGTATAGGGAACATACACACACATATATATATACTGTCGGCCTCCCTGCTTAATCAAATATTGTCGGTTCCAAGAAATATTATTTGATTAAGCAGGGAAATATTTCTGGCCTTTCTAAATTGACAACATTTGTCTTAAAATGTAATAATACTAAATCAATAGTTATATAAAGGAAGTAATTAATATTATTGGTAAAAAGTTTTTTGAATTAAGTTGAATAAACAACAAAATGTTTAATAATCAGTATGCACATATGAAAATTATAAAAAGTTGAGTTATGAAATCTTTAGTTTGGCACTTTTTTTGAGTACATTATTTTTTGAAAAATAATTGTTCAAGGTTATTTTGGGAACACTTTTCTGACTCCCTTTTACCCCTCCTCTTCTACTGTGTTTTACATTTAATATTTATCAATTTACTATCTTCTAAAATGTGTATATTTCTTTGTATTATTTAATTATCAACTGCGCTATCAATTGTTTTTTTTTTTTTTTTTTGTAATTGCAAAGAAAAAAAATTTATAGACTAGTGGAATTATTTTGATGGAATATGAATTGTTTTTCTCGCCCGTTGTCGGCAAAAAATATTAGTTTATATTTTATAGTTTTTTTTTATATATGTTTATTAGTTGTTGCGTTAATTATTGTTCTTAATTTATTTCTAATTTATTCAAAAATTTTCTCAGCAAAAATATTTGCGATCAGCTGATCGATATTATTCGATTATCCGGGGAAATTAGTCGATTAAGTGGGTATCATTAACATTGTGTCTGTGGGAAATATTCGGTTCCGGGAGGTTTTATTTGTATAAGCGGGATATTTGTTTATCCGTTGCCCGATTTAGCGGGACCGACAGTATATATATATTCTGCCATGCTAAGCGCAAAAGTGGTATCTACAGCTGAGTTTAAAACGAGAAATCCCCGTTTAAAGTTATGTGTCTCAATGTATTTGATTCAGACGAAACTTTTTCAGAATTTCTTTAAAAATATTTTCCATCGACAAATGACCGCGAAACATTGCATTCGGGTAAAATATGTGACAAAGAAGCACCTGGTGACAATAACTCAATTTTGACTAAAAGTGCAGATACCACTTTTGTGCTTAGCACGGCAGTGTTAGAGATGAGTTCGGGCTCATTTTTGAGAGCCCGGGCCCGAAAATTTGTAACCGAGCCCGAGTGATATTGTCTTGGACCAAAATCCAAGGCCGCCTGAGCCTGAAGGAAACTTTCTTGTATCAGAAACCGAGCCTTCCACAATCTGACATGATCTCTCTGTTAATGAAAAATTATACGTCAAATGTTCTTCATTAACAGAAGTTTCTAAATTTTCTTAAAGTAGTCCACTTCAAATGCATTACTGTATGACATATTGCTATAATAATGGCAAAAAAAAAAAAAAACACTCTAAATAAGCGTTAATTAATTTTTTTTAGGGGGGGGGGAGGCGGTAAATTTGACATTGATTGAACTGATTTAAATGTTCCTTTCATTTTCTCACAGTAGGAAAATGTTTATTTGCTTTGAATTTGTATGGAGATTGGCGATTGAATATCTGTGCTTAATCCCGAGCCCGAAACCTATTTTCGGTTTTAGAGCCCGAGCCCGCTTCGGGCCCGGGCTGAGCCCGTCTCATCTCTAATATATATGCATACGTATAAAATATGCAAGCCAAATACCAAATATTAAACAAATAATGATGAGAAAAAGGAAAATTGCAAACAGCTATTTAATAGGAAAAGACAAATTATGAATCCAGAGCTCATCAACCATGGAGGATTCAATAAATTTGGTCAAAAGACCAAAGCTCTAGTTTAAGCTCTATTTTAATTTTAGGTTTGAGCTCTTGTTTATTGTTTATAGTTTAACATGTGGTGCGTTTGACAATGTTACTCTATATTGCATGCACTGGAGCTTAAACACTCTCTTTTAGTTCATAGTCAAATTTTTTGGTCTTTTGACCATATTTATTGAATCCTCCACAGCTGATAAGCTCTGAATTCATACTTTGTCTTTTCCTATTAAATAGCTGTTTGCAATTTTCCTTTTTCTCATCATTATTTTTTTATATAATTTGTTTAATATTTGGAATTTGGCTTGCGTATTTTATATTTACTTGGCTTTTTAGTTTTGCTGTGTTGTGCATCTATGGGCTTTTGGTGTGGCCTTTTCAATATTTTTCATTTTTCTTATACAAATTATGTATACATATATGTATATATTCTTGGTTTTATTTATATAGATTCATCTTTTAAATGCACTAGAATTCTAATGAGATTGAAATTTTAAGCAGCATTGACACTGACAAAACAATTGATAATTTTGAAATTCAATAAAGCTAAGCAAAAATTCATATAAAATAATTTAATTAAAATTATTTAATGTATGATGGTATGTAATTTTTCATTGGTGGCTCATTATTACTTTCTTACAACTTCTATTTCTAACTTAAGTTAAAGGGCCCCAAAATTTTTACTCGTTAGGGCCTCTATCTGATTTGAGTTGCCAGTGCCCTATGTCATGGTAATCTTCAACATGTGCTATGATTGGTCCTCCCTTTCTCAGCGTTTCCATTACATTATTACATACCTCAGTGTAATTTAATATACAAGTTATGATGAAACTTACACACATTGATATTAAATTAAATGAAGTACTGATAAATAGAAAGACATTTTTTTATTCATAATTTAGTACACTGAGTTTCACTCATAGTATTGTATGTACAAGAAGCGGGGATAGAAAATAAGTTATTGTACAAGCATTTTAATTTTTTTATCCTTGAGGTACTCTTCTGAAGTATACAACAATGCCCAAGACCATAGCCAGTGTTGTCATGATATACAGATCCCAATCAGGGCCTAATATTTTATTCAAATTTATGCTGGGCAGCAAAGTATCGAAGTTTAACTGAAATAAAAAATATTTTCAATCATTAATAGTCTGTTTCTTAAGCATTGTATCTTACGCATTAAACAATTTAGCAAAGGGAACATTCTTTCGATCTCAGTTGTTTTTCTTTACCAGGAAGACTTCAATAAATGTCTGAAATAGGAAGTGAAGAAGGTATACAAGGTGTCCCAGGTAAAAGTTTCAGAACTCCTAGGAAGGGTGCATCCTGGCGTCTTGAAATCATACAGCTATGCAGGGTCGAAATGCTTTCCTAAAGCAATGATGTACACAGAAGCACCATAAAAAAAAAGACTAAATGAAAAATCTTTTTAATAAGACATGTAATAAAGCAAAAAGTACATTGGTCCAAGCAACTGTACTAAGCCTTTTCGACCGGCTACAATGCACACCTCACATCTTTGGCACATAAAACTCTGAACAGTCTGAAATACCCCTGGCATATCTCAAAATTTCTCGGATTGGGAAGCATTTCGGACCCTGCATTGCTACAAGGTGTTTTTTTTTCTTTTTCAAGGTTCGATCGCGAAATGAAGACCTAAAGACAATTAAAACTTTTATTTGGAATACGTACATACACCTTCCAACTACTTCTCGACGTAGTTGCTGCTCCGATTAAGACATTTGTCGTAGTGTGGTACCATTTTTTCGATACTCTTGTCATAGAAGGCAGCCCCCTGTGCTTTCAGCCAATTCTGTAAACGCTGGTCTGCAGCTTGCCGTCAGAGCCAAATGTCCGTCTTCCCAGCCAGCGTTTCATATGACCAAAGAGATGGTAATCGGAAGGCGCCAAGTCTGGGCTGTATGGAGGATGATCAAACACTGTCCAGAGAAACTGCTGCAGGAGGATTTCAGTTAAAGCAGTAGGGTGTGGGCGCACACTGTCGTGCAGAAGGACAATGCCTGATGACAACATTCCTCTATGTTTGTATGTTTGTTCTGAATTGCCCTTCCTTCAGCATTCAGAAATAGAATTACAGCATACATTTCACACTTAGCAGGAAACGCCATTGTTCGAGGAATGTTTCCTTGTTCACTGCGTGCTATAAAAAATAATCACAGTGATCTGATGCACTGCACAATCTTACTTGAGAGACTGCGCAACAAATCTATGCACAGCGTCATCGGCTTGACTTTCTGGTTTTCACTCCGCGATTGATCGGACCTTGAAAAAAAAAAACCCTCGTATATGGTTTCGAGTTGCCAGGATGCATCCTACCCTTCTTTGGAGTTCTGAAACATTTAACTGAGACACCTTGTATATTGACCTAATTTATGTTATATACATGATGACAGTTTAAAAAATAAGTATAAAAATAATTTATAAAAAAAACCTCATATAACACAGTTTCGATACTACAAGGTGCGATTAACTGTTATGAGAGGGACACCTGTATACACACACACATAGAAGTTCAACAACGGATTCCTGGATGATAAAATTAAGAAGTAGAATAAGAATAACTCTATATCTATATATGTATGACATTTTAAACATGCTTCGTTAGAAGCTGACAACAGCTTAGTGCGGAGCTACAAATAACTTACTTCTTGTATATGTTGAATGCTATATACGACACCTAACTTAGCCAAAGCTAATGCAACAGGAACTTGAGCATCAGAACTAGTTTCTGCCGCCATGTCGTAGTAACGTTTTGCAAGGTGGACATCCTAAAAAGTTTATCATGATTTAATTTGGTTTTAGAAGATAATTTTCTACTCAAAATGTAAAAGAACACATAAAAAGTTTTAGAATACAATTTAGAAAAGAAGTTAACAAAAAAAGTTTATCTGTTCCAATTTGTGAAACCTGTAACTGACAGCTTAGATGACTTTTATGAGTAATAAATGAATATTTTCCTAAATGCCAAACATGCAATCAACACAACAAAGATTGAGTACTTGTTAAGTAAATTAGCAGTTGTACAGTAAAAAAAAAAGACTTTCACTAATTAGAAATATCTCACTGATTTAGTGGAAATGTAGCATGATTGTTATTAATTTGATGAACACTTTGCTAAAAACGGTTAGTTGAAAATCAAGTGGAGTACAAACTCCCCTTTAATTTACCTTAGAAAATCTTTGATTTTGCCAACACTTTACAAATTCTAAGAGCAACAGAAGTGAATGAAGTAGAAATGCTCATCATCGGGCTTATTAAGGACATTTCAAGCAAAGCAACAACATTTGCCTGAGTAGACAAAGGCAAAGTCTTACTAGAAAAGTGAATTAGACCAGCAGATATGATCAACCATGGCCACACCTGCTTCGCTTATGCTTATAGGCCGTGACAATCACTGAAATTCAAGGCATCAAAGTGGGTACTACAGGCAATCCTTATTTTCCATTGTTACAAGTTGGCGCGCTATTGATAACATTGATGTGCTATTGATAGCATTGATGTGATATTGATAGCGTTGCTGCATTGGGGTCATTCCATGTCAAGTGATCCAAAGTTTTTTCCCTCACCTTTTTGTATTTCTTTGAAATTTGGCTCATCAATTGTACCCTTTGAGGTAATCAAAAGTCCAAATTTTTAGATTTTTATCTCTATTATTTTTTTATTTATGACACTTTGATTTTTCGAAAAACCCTCTTTTTTTCATGGATGTTTGAACATAAAATGGATGATAACTCAGCACCAAATATAAATAGAAAGATTTGGTAAAAAGCATTTTAAAGTACATTAGTTGCTGTTTAATTGGATATGCAACATGACTAATTTCAGAAAAGTTTTAATTTTTAAAAAATGAAATTTAAATTTTAAATTTAAATTTTTCAGAAAAGGTATAATGAATTTTTTTTTAAAAATTCTCAAAAATTTGTGTGTATTTTATCTTTATTTGTGCAAAGTTTCAAGTTGGGATCTCAATGGGATCATATTTTTATGAATTTTTAAATAAAATTTGACTTATGAAATAATGGCATTTTTCAGATTCTAACTAGTTAAATATAGGGTTCTCTTACTAAGGATGGTCTAGTAAGTAGTAATTGATCATGACTATGCTTGAAATGAGCTGACATGAATTTGTAGATTGGTACCCCCCCCCCCTGCCACACAACCACTTTTTATCTTTTTTTTTTTAACTGTATTTAAAAAAAAAAAAAGCTGGCACGTAAGAGTTATAATCATAATAAACTGGGATGCACGCTGCTAAACATCAGCAGTGACTAAGGCTTATAAATGGAGGGGGGGGGGGTCATAAAAACTAAAAGTCAGAAAAACTTTAATAGACAAATAGAACCACTCATTTGCAGCTTTTTTTTCTTTCAAAAAGTGGGACGATAGGGGGAGGGGGAAGAGCAATCTGGAAAGAAGCTTAACA
This sequence comes from Uloborus diversus, assembly GCF_026930045.1. Classification (NCBI taxonomy): domain Eukaryota; kingdom Metazoa; phylum Arthropoda; class Arachnida; order Araneae; family Uloboridae; genus Uloborus; species Uloborus diversus. Next base: position 63,352,830 of record NC_072736.1, on the reverse strand, counting down.
ACATGAAAGGTTATGCTCAAACTAGCGAAATTTGTTTGATCTATAACTGCTTTTAATATGTGCATAAATAGATCTCGTTGCATTGCTCTCCTTTACAACTGAAACTAAAAAGAAAACTAGCATTAAAGAAAAGAAGACCGCCGCACTCCAAATGTTGTAGAAAGACAGTTTTATGCGGAGATACATATGATCTGATACTTAGATTGATTTTTAGTTTAGTGTGAAAAGAATGAAACAAAATGGGGGGAAACACTCCTATTTTGCTATGATCTTGGGGCTAACTATTTCTTTCCTCCCTCCAAAATTGAAAGTTGGCGCAGGGGTAGGGGATGAAATGAATCATAACTTTCCTTATCAGTGAATTAATCAAGTAAATTTTGTGAAGTTCGGATTGAAAAAGAAACACTTGGTCCGAAAAAAAAAAAAGCGTCAGGTGAGGCGTGATACTATTATAGTGTTAATCGTATGTGTGGGTGGGGTGGGGGGGGGGGGGGGGAATGTACTTCGTGTTGCTTTAAAGAAGAACATTTACCAGCTTTTTATATGCTTTCTATTCATTTTGTTTTATTTTATTAATTTATTTATTTTTTGCGTTTTGAAAATAGTTTTGAATAAAAAAAAAGTGGTGGTGCTGGGGGGGGGGGCTTTTTCTTGCTTTAAAGAAGATTATTTACCAACTTTTAATAAGTTTACCATTTATTTTGTTTTATTTATTTAATTTTCAAAATGTTTTGAAAAAAAAAATTAAAGGTGGTGGGGGAGGAGCAGTGGCGGATCCAGCCGATTGTTTTGGGAGGGGCCATCCGAAATTTTTGAACAAACTCCCCAGGACCGAATTTAGCTCCATGCCGCCCCTAGGCAAATTTGAAATCTGCCGTCCCCTCCCCCCCTAAAAGAAGCAAAATATCCTTGACTCAAAAAAATGTAAAAAAGTGTTCCCCAGATTCAAACTGTCACAGTTATGAAGAAATGATGGCGTTTCACATTCTGAGGCGCCCCGATGAAATGATCACAGTGATCTCCAGAAACAAATTTTTATTCAGCAAATTTTGCTGAAGATTCGGCAAATACCATGATTGAAAAACATTTGACTTTCAGAAGATGTGTGAAAGTAATCATTATTAAATTAGAAGAAAAAAATTGTCTCTGTGGAAAATGAAAGAATGCTAATATTTTACTTTCAAGAATAACAATTTAACTCACAAAATGTGCGTTATAATATCAAATTTGCCGCCACTAAAAAATTTGCCGCCCTAGGCAGCTGCCTACTCTGCCTATTGGGAGATTGGGCCCTGATAACTCCTCAGAAATTTTATTAAAATGAAGTTTTAAAAACTTAATTTTCGGGGTATCGAGACATTCGGTAATGGGATGGATTTAGGAATCTCCCTCAAAAATGTTTCAAAATTTAAATTTCAGAGTAATTTTTGAAAATTAGGAAACTAAAAACGCATTTTGTCTATTTTTGATGGTGTACGGAGAAAGGTCAGGTTTCGGACGTTGGCCCCAAAATACTTTTTGAAAATAAAGCTTAGAAATCAAAATATTCTATCATTATAAATTGAGAAGTTAGAAGAGGAAGGGTGCTCTTCTAACTTTCCAGCTGTCCAGCCTAAAAATGCACCTTTAGGTAATGTTTGCTTACATTAAAGGAAGTGTGAAGGTGCTTAGAATCCTTCCTTCCTGGAAATATTTTGCCTTTGAGGCTCTAAAACGATTTTCAACTATATTTATACGTATTTTAGAAAGGGATGGAAGATTCGTGAGCTCCTCCAAAAAACCTCCTTTTAAAGCTATCATCACGATATAAACTAGGAAGGAAGGGGGTCCTATCAAAACTCGTTTGTAATTGAAGTCCTAAAAAAATTCATTTAAGTTGCTTTGAAGCAAGTTAAGTGATAAGGGATGGATAAGCTAGTTTCCGCTGACATTTTTTCCACATAAAACTTAAAGTGCAATTTTTTGCTACATATCAAAGCATTTGTGCAAGGGCATGGGAAAAAGAGGGTTCTCCTCCTAGTTTTGAAATTAAAGTCATGAAAACGAAAATTTAGGCGCTCTTTGGTTTTGTGAACAATAGGATAATTGTGAGAATCGCAGCATTTACAGATCGTTCAAGTGTCTGTAGTTGGAATCAAGAAATGATGTAAAAGATGGAGAAAAATTTTGGAAATAAAAGTTTTGTTTTGAGGATAGGGATATAAGTTATCTCCCAATTAAGGTCTATACTTCTTTTTCAGTAAAATACATGTGTTAAATTTTGTTATCTTCTCATAATATTTTTTCTTTTTTTTTCCTTAAAAAAATTCCTACAATCACAAGGCTTTGGGAGGGGCAATGGCCCCCATGGCCCCCCTCTAGATCCGCCCCTGGGGAGGAAGGGGGGCTTACCAATCTACAAATTCATGTCAGCTCATTTAAAGCATAATCATGATCAATTACTACTTACTAGACCATCCCCAGTAAGAAAACCCCATATTTAACTAGTTAGAATCTGAAAAATGTCATTATTTCATAAGTCAAATTTTATTTAAAAATTCATAAAAATGTGATCCCATTGAGATCCCAACTTAAAACTTTGCACAAATAAAGATAAAATACATACAAATTTTTGAGAATTTAAAAAAAAAAAAAAATTCATTATACCTTTTCTGAGAAATTTAAATTTAAAATTTAAATTTCATTTTTTAAAAATTAAAAATTTTCTGAAATTAGTCATGTTGCATATCCAATTAAACAGCAACTAATGTACTTTAAAATGCGTTCTACCAAATCTTTCTATCTATATTTGGTGCTGAGTTATCGTCCATTTTATGTTCAAACATCCATGAAAAAAAGAGGGTTTTTCGAAAAATCAAAGTGTCATAAATAAAAAAATAATAGAGATAAAAATCTAAAAATTTGGGCTTTTGATTACCTCAAAGGGTACAATCGTTGAGCCAAATTTCAAAGAAATACAAAAGGGTGAGGGAAAAAATTTCCCAAATTTTGGATCACTTGACATGGAATGACCCATTGGCATCTGTAAATATGTGCTTGACTTATTTTTTCATTCGATTGATTTACGTCCAAGGATGCCCCAAACTAAAATTTTTAAAGTCAGAAATGTGGTATAAAACTTCAAATTTGCCGATTGAAACTCCAAATTATGCCAAATGATGATAACTTTGCCAAATTCAACTCCAATCTCCAAATGATGACTATTTTACCGAATCGTCATTTGCTGAATAAGGAAATTTTTTGGAGGTCACAGTAACCTCTCATCGAGGCACCCCTATGTACGTTATTTGACAAATACTTAGTTTTTAAAACAATAAAGTAAAGGGGAAAAAATACTGTGATCTCGACACAAAACAAAGTTTGAAACAGAAATGCATTTTTCAGGAAAATTTTTTTTAACCAACTGTTTACTTTTAAACTCGAACAACTTCCTGAATTTTTCTACTTATACTTGAACAAGTATTCCTTCAAATCTATGCATGTTCCAAATAAAAAATAAACAAACTTTGAAATGTTGCCATTGATTGGTGGATACATAGAACTAGGTTCAGCGATTCTTGCAGTCAAAATGGGCGACATTATGAAGCTCTGTATTTTTTGAGAATTTCAGGAGCAGATCATCTAAAGCTACTTGCATCGGTTTAACACAGAAAAGTCATAAATTGTCTAGGTCTGTAAAGCGTAAGCGAATCAAGTGTGGCCATGGATCAACCTAAAGTTGTTCACATTTGTTTTGAAAGGAATTGTTTGAAATTTTGGAGTTTTTTAACGATCTATGACCTACAGTTTGCATGCGATGTTCTATGAAATGCAGAAATTTCAACAAACTAGAAGCAATGTTAAATGGTGAATGAATCTGAAGCATTACTCAAAATCTCAGAAACTAATTTCTATAATTGAATTAAATTTCATAAAGGTGGTGACTTTTTTTTCTTTGCCAGACAGACAATCACTGAAAAACTGTATTCAATAACTTAGGATAATTTGTGAAATGACTGCTTTAACTGTAAAATAGAAAATTATTTTACTCTACTACAAAGAGTTACAAGGGATTTTTTTTTTTTTTTTTTTCATATGTCTAGGTTTACTTTAAGTCTACTGAAAGGATTAACTGATTTTTTAAGAGTCCCCTTAATGTCAGTAAGCTTCTGTTAGGCAGAGGCAGCACTGTAACGTTTATTAACTATTAGTTGAATACAGATTTTACTTACAGGGATCGGGCTAAGGATTTCAAATCGTTCGCCGGTAAATTCGCCAAATTTTTAAAGTGTTAGTCTTTGACTAAAACTTTTGAAATTTGGCTAACTTTTACTCATTTTGAATGTATTTTTGTCTGCAGAAATATTTAATCAGAAAGTGAAGTATAACTTAATTTTTGACAATTTTTTGAGGATAAGGGCAGGGGTATATCCAGGAATTTTTGTCCGTTTTTAGGAATTTGGTGAGAAAAAAAAATGCAAATTAAGTAGTTTTTTTCACAAATCATATGTAATTTTTCAAAGGAAAAAATGGCTAAAAACAACTTTAAGTGATATTTATCATTCTTTATAAATTTGAGAGTAGAAATAAAAGCTTTTAACGAAGTAAAGACTGCATTCGTATCTTACTCCGATGTTTCATACATCGAACACAATGAAACAAACGCGCCATTTAACAAGGCATCCGCCAACACTCTACTCGGTAGGCTCGGTAGTGATAGACATCGGTAAACGATATTTATCCGCGTTCTCATTCCTAATGTAATGTAATATAACAATTTACTTTATTCAAATTAGATTAACTTCTCAACTCTTTCGGCACGTGTAAAGTTTCAGTTTTAGGTTGGCATCCTTTGATGCCCAATCATATGCAAATGAGGCAAGTATAAATAGTGAACGATTCCAATCGTTCTCTCTCTCTTCTTTTGTGTTCGTCAGCCTCTTGTGAGTTAGGTCCGGTAGGTGTTGGGGAGTTGCGAACTCCGCCTCCACTTATGGCCAGGGTTTATTCTTATGAACTTATTTTGTTAGTTTATTTATTTTAGTTTCTATGGACCAATAAATTTTTGGTAAGATTTTAAACAAGTTTCCAATGTTCATTTCTTCACATTAACAATTGATTCTGCATCTTCCACTGTGTGGTATTATCTCTGCTTGTATAAGCATGTAACATTGTTGACTGACTTACGGAATTTAGCCAATCGGCTTTTCGTTTAAACATCGTAAGTTATCAGGTAGCCACGCTGCACACTCGATATCCAATCAGCAAGAGGCAAAAGTCATCCTTCCTCCGATCGGGTCTCGCTCCGATCCGATGACGGCAACGCTCCGATCCGATGCTAACGCACGTGCGCGCACCTCAATCTGCTCGGAGTGTTCCGAGGATAAAACAACTTTCAGTGATTGCTAAGTCTGGGAGTTTTGTGAAAGGTTCGTTTTTAGGTGTCGGAATTTTGTGAAAGGTCCGGTTTTAGGGGTCCAAATTTTGTGAACGGACTTAATTTTTATCTAGATTGACTTCTGAAGGGAGATTTTTTTCTTCTGTGTATATTTTAGAGAATTTTCTGTTCACCAATAAATTCGCCAAATTCAAATTTGTTCGCCGATTTTACGATTTTATTGTATTTGGCCCACTGGCGAATGCTTAACGCGGTCCCTGACTTATGATCAATTCTTACATAAAATTTGTCAGAACTGCCATTAGCTAATTTATCCCACTGATCAAATCACTGGAAGTTTCGATAAATGTTAACATTGAAATATGATAGCAACTCTCTGGGATAAATTAGCATGAACATATGAAAAAGGGATGCAATTCAAAAGTCGGCTTTTTTTCTTTTTCTTTTTTAAAGAGGGGGATTGCTTCAGAATTGACGGGAAACCTAGTATTGATTTCTTTCTTTCTGTCTCTCGCCTTTTTAAGGACAGTGCCATGGTCAAGAGGCACACCTCAAAATCAAAGCTTATGCTAACTTCACAGGTTTGGGGGCCATTGATATGCACTTTTGGGGGCCTCTTTGTCTATTGAACTATGTAAAACATTGATGTTGTACATAAAAATGTACGTAAAATGAAATGTTTTTTAGGGTTACAATGTTATTTATTGTGCAGTTTATTTTTTAAAGTTTATTTTACTGACTGAAAAAAATGTACTGAACTTTGTTCTTGTCAATTTAACCGTCTTGGTCATTGTCTGTTTGAAGTGTTTAAATTTGAATGAAACAATTCACACACAGAATAGTAAAAAACAGAAAATAATTATCAAAATAAAAAAGTTTTAATTTACCATGTTTTTAAAATAAACTGAAAAGTATAAAACAATTTATGTAAGCTTCATGTACATTTAAATCTTCATACAAATTCAGAATTTTATTGTCTGGAAAATTTGTGATTGTGAATTATTAATAGCTATGAAAATACTTCCAAGCTTTAAAAGGAAAAACATGGAAGGCATGTTCTACAAAACTATAAGTGCAAAGATATAATAACTATCAATGAGAAAACTTATACATAGCTTGTTCAATAAGTAATAAGACTAATTTTACTGCCGCGAAACCACTCATCAGAATGTTAATTTCTGTGGCATGAAAAATGTCTGTTGTCCATATTAACAAACACTACTGATAGTTGGCACGTACAGACTATTCCTGAGTATGACGTTATTGAATTGAAGCCTGTTGGCATACACCTACAAGATGCAGCCAGTTGTCAAAATGGAAGCCTTGTTGGAACAAAGTTATGCGATAAAAATTTTTATCTGCAAAAATCAGGATTGGAGATCTTTGATATGATACGTGAAGTTTTCAACAATGAAGCAATGTTTAAAGTCAGTATGTTTTGCTGGCATCAAGCTTTTAAGGAAGGCAGGCAAAATTCGGAAGATATTGAACGTGAGGGACAACCTTCAACGTCCACCACAGAGACAATGAATAACACTGCTGCTATAATCATCAAGGGGAATCTCAGAATTATTTTACATCAGTGAGTTCTGGCTGTTTCCTCAACTTAAGAAACCATTATGAGGCAAACATGTTGAAAGCAACAAAACATGTCTAAACTCTGCAGAGGCAGTTTTGAAAAAGCTCTCAGAAACTTAATGTTCACAAGTTTTTAAGAAATGGAGAGAACGTTTTAACAAATGCATTTAGTCCCGCAGAAGTTATCTTTACTAATAATAAAGCTGAAAGTTTCTCCGTCTGTCAGGATCTCTGTGACGCACATAGCACCTAGACCGTTCGGCCGATTTTCATGAAATTTCACACAAAGTTAGTTTGTAGCATGGAGGTGTGCACCTGGAAGCGATTTTTCGAAAATTCGATTTGGTTCTTTTTCTATTCCAGTTTTAAGAACAAAATTATCAAAAGATGGACGAGTAAATTACGAAATTATCATAACGTGGAACCGTAACATGGGCACAAGCCAATTGGCGAGAAAATTCACCATACATTATTTGTAAATATACAGGCGAACCAAAAGACCTTTTAATTTTCTATTACGGGCAAAGCCATGCGGGTACTACTAGTTCTTAAATAAACCATTTAAATTATGGTTACTTCATTAACTGTTAAACCGCTAGCAATTGCTGAAAATGTAGCATTTTTGGACATTTCTTCTATTTCCTTGCGTGCCAGTTACTGTAAATTTTCCTTATTTGATACTGAACACCAGAAATTTTCTACCTGCATAGGTACTAGTGTTTTTCTGTCAATTACAGCAAGGTTTGTTGTGCCCTTAGTTGGTTCTCTTCTCATCCTTTCAGATTATTTCACAAAATGCTGCAAATAACTATCGAACACAACATGAAGTTCATGAAAAGAGCATACAGAAATGAATCTGTGCAGAATATTGCTGGAAATTGCCATGGAAATTATGACGTTTAAAGTTGTTCTGTATTTTTTATAAATCTAGTCTTATTACTTATTGAATGGCTCTCATACATCAGTTTAGTTTTTAGAAATGGTTTTTAAAAAATTAAAGTTTTCAAAAATATTACTAAAATTAAAAATGAGTATATTTGCTATTTCCACAACATAAACAAACAAGTTACCTTTTTCATTCCTAAACCTTGCTCATGCATGTATCCTAAATTAAACATAGCTTGTGCATTGTGCTGTTGTTCAGAGGCCATTCGGTATTGTGTGGCTGCAACTTCATAATCAACATCAGTTCCATATCCATAATAGTGATAATCTCCTACTTTAACTCTAGCAACTGAATAGCCTAAATTAAAAATAATAACTATTTGATAAAGTAAAAATCAAGTTAAAATAAATAATTTGAATTCTGAAATTTTGAATTCAAATTATGTTGTTCCCAACACGAGCTGCGACAGGACCCTACTCATTGGAGTTATTGTTTCTAGAAACGGCTCCTGTACCCCCAAGTCTGCCCCTCCTCTTGGGCAGCTACGTGTATATAGATGTGTATGTGTAGGCTTGTGTTAGTGACCTGTGTGTATTCACGTTGGCGCGTGTATAATTTACATGCGTAAAGGCGCGTGTGTGTGAGTGAGAGTGTGTGTATGAGCGTGCGTGTGTGTAGGATATGGACGCCAACGTCTGGGAGACACTGCTCAGGAGCGGAGGAGTCGCGCCTGCAGAGGACGGTGGTGTTGAAAAAGGAACCAAACATCAAGAACGGTCAAATGAAAACAATTAGCAATCATGATTGCTCAATAATATTTAGTAGTAATCTAATTATTTACTTTTTAATGGATTATGATAATGCTATCTTTCAAAAAGCTTTATAATCTTGAACAATTCTCAATATATCACAAACAATCTAATAAATTCCTGAATATTTATGTTTTGGAAAGAAAATTAAAATTACGTATTTTAAATTGCCAATGATTTTTAAATTATTTTTCTTCGAATTACACTACAAATGCCTAGGAGGGAGACCAAAAAATAAAAGAGAAGGGGGAGGGGCATTTCTGTTTTCTAACTATACTTATGAGCAGGGCTACTGAGTTGAAGGGAAAATGATGAGACTCCGACTCCTGGAATTTCAACGCCTCCGATTATTTTACCCCAAATTCAGTTTGACTGAATAAGGGAATTCTAAGCAGGGTTCATTCAGCAATAGTCAAACAAATTCTGTGACATTTCCAGGTAAATCAAAGTGAAATTCCAGGTCCATGTTTTAAGTAAAACATGTGCACCAAAACATTTTATATATATTTATGCTAATTCCATATAACAGTTACACAGACATTCAGGTTGGATCCAAATGATTTTTGGCCTTTTTCCAGACTTTTCACACCAGGGGCGTAGCTAAGGGGGGGGTTTTGGGGACAAACCCCCCCCCCCCCCCGAAAAGTTAGTCTCAAAAAAAAAAAAAAAAAGAGAAAAAGAAGAGAGAAGAGAAAGAAAAAAAAAGGAAGAAAAGGAAAAAATTCCAAGCGATTATACATACATATATATGTATATATACATACATACATATATATATGTATATATATATATATACACATATATATATATATATATATATATATATATATATATATATATATATATATATACATATATATATATATATACATATATATACATATATACATATATATACATATATATACATATATATACATATATATACATATATATACATATACATATACATATATATACATATATACATATATATATATACATATATATATATACATATATATATATATATATATATATATATATATATATATATATATATAAAAGAAGTAACCCCCCCCCCCCCGAAAGTTGGGTCTAGCTACGCCACTGTTTCACACCATTTTTTTTTAAATTTGTAAAAAAGTTACCCCCCTCCCCTTTTTTTTAAAATTTATAGCAGCATCATTACTCCAGTGTTCTTTTATTTTTTTAACTAGGATCCTGCTTTTTATGAGTAAGCGAAAATGAAGTCTTGTTTTTGTATAGTTGTGAAAATGTACAATTTCAAACTTTTGCATGGCATTTACTACATTAAAAATGAGAATTGCAGAGTGAAAAAGTGACAAATTTATCATTCAATACAACTGTATGAATAACAAAACTTTTGACAATAGTGCATTAAGGGCTTCTGATTATTTTTGAAGGAGTTGTAACTTGAGAACTATAAATGAAATTAGATAAGCTCACTTAGATTTGAAATAAACTGAAAAATATTGGAGCATTGAATGCTTATTGCCAATTAATATTACAATCAACATATGTGCCTACCAGCCAGCAGGGGGGTGGGGGGGAATTCGCCGCTTTTCCACGATTTGACAAAAACTAACTTTTCACTGACTTTTTGAGGGAAATCTCTTTTCCTGACTTTTCCAGATTCTCCAGGAATGTATGAATCCTGTTTTTAACTTCTGACTCTTTTAACCCCAAATTAATCATGGCTTCAACTTAACAGTCAGTCCTGCTTATGAATAAGAGAAGAAGCTGATCCCAAGTAGCACTTTGTTTTATAAGCATTTTCAAATAGTTCACAAATGCTGTTTCATCCATTTTAAAACTTATATAAATGTGTACTTGTACCTGGGAGGATTTAATTAAAATTTTCAATGACTAAATATGCTTTGCTAAAATAGTTCAAAATTAGATGAATTTCAAAATCACACTTTGGAATTAATTTTTCAGTGAGTAATTTTTCATCATTCTCTTTTAATAAACTTCAAATCTTATTAAACATTTAGTTAAAGTATTTGTTGCATATTAAAATATCATATATTCTTCTATTGTAATAATGCATCAAATAAAAATTTCAAATATTGAACTTTGAAACATTAAAATTAAATGAACTTTTAAAACTATTTCTCTTTTGTGATTTAATTAAAAAATCAATGCAAATAAAGTCGTGAGCAAATGACTTTCTTGTTGCATGTTGAGCACTTTTAACCAGTGCTGTAGTTGGGAAAAAAATATTTGGTGGAACACACCTTTTTATACAGTGTCATGGTTGGCAAATTGTTGTTTGGCCGAAAAAAGTCAATTTTGATAACTAAAGTCCCTTCAATTCAATTACAGACATTTTCTTCAAAAAAGTTGGTTTGAAACCAATTCACATTAAGTTTGCATTATTCTTACAATAATAAGCAAATACTTTATAGCCTTGAAATAGTTATTTGCCCTTTTTTGACAATTTATACTTATAGTTGGAGCAAACCTAACATGGCAGCATTGTGAAGGCTAAGCAGATCCTAATTTTTAGCATTATGATGCTGCCAGGTTAGGTTGCCCCAACTGTAGTTTACGTTGTTGTTGTTTTTATTCCCCCACTTTGTTCATATTTTAGAACAAAGCCTTCTCGGCATTTTTCATTTATTCCCCCCCCCCTTTTTTTAATGTTTACCAGATATCTCGAAAAAAAATGTAATATTTTACAACTCCATAAAACATTTGCAGTGCTTAAACTATGAGCTAAATACTATATAATAGTAAACATTTAAGAAGATGGTGATAGAAAAATTCATATTTAACATAAGATAGACACAACAGAAATTAAATTATTACCTTGAGCAGCAGCTCTATTCCAATACATAAGTGCACGATTAAAAGTTTCATTTTTGGCAATGATATCAATGTCACCTGGTAAAGGAAGTAAAAATTGAATTTAAACGAAATACAAAGTTACATAATTAAGTTAGCAACACTTAAAATTGCACTTTACCATTTTATAAATGATTCCATTTTGCAGCTGATTTTATTATTTTAAAATTTGAGTAGTTTTCTTAGTTACAGCAGCCGTTAGATGTCATGTAAAAAACCTCAACTCCCAATCTCCCTTTACATAGATAATGTATCCAGAATTTTGGTCTCTCTAAAACAGTAACAGAAATTTTGCCTCATTTGTGGAACAGACTACTTTTAAAAAGTTCTTGGATATAAATCATTTCATTGCTGGTAAATAAAATCTGTGTATTAACAAAAATGTAATCATGACGTTAAGTTTCAAAAATTTAAGGGATAGGATAGCCAGTTACAAGAAAGTTGGTGTACCATCAGTAGGAAATAAAACTCAGGACAGCTATATAATCTAACAGGGGTCTGTCCAGGATTTTTTACAGGGTCCGTTTTTTGTGAAAAATCAAATAATTTTGTGAAAAATGAATTAACTTTGTAAAAAATCAAAAAATTTCGCAAAAAAAAAACTTTTTTTTTTGTTAAAACGAATTTTTAGAATTTAGAGATGGCACAAACTGCATCAATTAAACTTAAAGTTGAGTGTTTTCCTCTTCTACGTCGAGAAAATCATTCTGGATTTTTTTTCTGATATTTGGCGGGGGGGGGGGGGGGGGGCCATCGCTCTTTCAAGTATCAATATTTATCTACCATTCTACATTATGTTAAATTATACTAGATATATTTCTGTACAGTACTTAAAATAATTGTAACAAAAATATAAATAAATAAAATAAAATTCAGAATAGGGTTCAGCATTCAACTTTTTGACCCAAGACACTCTTAAAAAGCACAGAATTTCGTTTAAAACTTTTTATTTTAACAAAAATAAAAAGATATTTCAATTGTTTACTTCTTAACAAAGCGTAATAATCATCAAAAATTTGAAAAATCGGATTCCCATAGCGGATGCAAAGAGATCGCAATTCTCAAAGTGAAGGCATCAAAAGTATAAAAAGGGCTTGTAAAAGAAATATTTTTGATAAAATTATTTTAAAATTGCATTTTAGAGTCCTATGATAAACATATCATTAATATCTGTGGACACAGTTTCCCCAAAAAATAAAATAAAATAAACCATTTATTCAGCATTTTAATTTTTGACTCATAACAGAAAATGGAATTTTGCTTTAAAAACTTGAAATGAGAGTTCTAACAGAAATTAAGAGACTTTTCATTTATTTGAATCCTAATAAAGCAAAGTTAGCTTGAAAAAAGAAAAAAATATGATTCTCATATGGGATGTTAAGATTGCATTTTTCAAAATGTAGACATCTAAAGAAAAAAAAACGGTAATTAAAAAAGTTTATTTAAAGTTAATCATCCTTGTTAGCATCGAAAAATCAAAGCCCATATAATTTTCTCCAAAAATAACAATTAAACATCGCACAGCATCGTAAAAACGCAAATATTGACAAGCTGGCAAAATGATGAGAATATTTTCTAATCAAGTCATTATAAAGTTCAACGCCAGATGCTAAGTGGTGATAATTTTAAAGTTGGTAACCCTATCTGAAGCGATCATATTTTTTCCTCACCCTTACTATCACTTTGCAGTTCTAAGTTCATTTCGCAGATATATATTATTATTGTTTTTGTTTATTAAATCATGAGCGGAGAAAAGTGATTACCAATGCCTTTTCAGAAAAGTTTACAACAACACTGCTGCTAATTAGCTGTGATAAAACAAACAACCATTATATTTAATTGGCAGTAGCAATTATTTATCGCTTGCAGGAGCATCCCAAGAGTGCCGTTTTATTTTTTTATTTTTTTATTTATTTTTATTTTTTTTTTTCCAAAATTGGCCGATTTTGTATAAGCTGATCCCTCTAATTTGACTTTAAAAAAAGGTTCCAAAAATTATCGGTTTATACACAGAAATATGCGATATTTTGCTTTTAGATTTGCTCTTTCAATAAACAATTTGTGACAGATCCGATCTTGTTTATCAGAATTTTGTGAAGGGTCCGTTTTGTTTGATCGGGATTTTGTGAAAGGTCCGTTTTGTTTGATCGGAATTTTGTGAAAGGTCCGTTTTGGTTGATCGGATTTTTGTGAAGGGTCCGTTAACGGACCCAAATATCCTCTGGCCAGACCCCTGTCTAAGGAGGTAGTCCACAATTCCACATGATTATTGGGAACCCAAAACGTTTCTTATTATATTGAAGCTATTTTGGATATGGCGTACTTTGGCGGTGATCTAAGATGGCTGCCAGTTGATTTGCTTTGCAACAAATGTTAATGCCAGATTGAACATTATTAAAAGGGATGTTGATCATGAATAATACTATAATTGACTTCAATTGGTTTAATACTTTATGTACACATGTTAAACATAAGAAGAACAAGCTAGTATAAGCTATAATTAAACATAAAATACAACTGATTTTGTTGGATCAATATGTTCAAAGTTGAAGTGTTCCACCAATTTGTATTTTATCCAAAACATTCAAGTGGAAGTTGTCGTAGTTTACTTTAGTGCTGCAAAGTGTGGGCTACCGAAGATACACTGCTTGACAATTGCTAAGGAACAAGTGATTTACACAAATTTGTACCTCAACCACCTGGCTAATAGAAATAAATTCAAGTTCAGATGGCATGGTAGACCAAGACTCGTTATCTGTATAAAAGACTGTATAAAAGACACGCTCAAGATTCATACGAAAATTCATGCTGTTTGGTTTTTAACAAAAATCATGCTGGATGTTAAAAAAGGTTATTCTCTGAAATTTTGTTTGGTTCTTGAAATACTTAAGAGTAAAATGTCAGCAAGACATCATTTGAGTATCTACAATCGTGGACAAGGGGTTGGACGACTGGAAGCAGGTCAAAGTGTCACCACTGTTGTTACAATGGGTGTATCAAAAAGTGCCATCTCCCGATTAAAGACGGTCGCTGAAGGTGGAAATGTTTTGCAAAAGCATGCGGGGGCAGTGGTAGGAGCACCACACCTTAAAAGGATTGCTATGTAGTCTTCGTGGCAAAAAGGAACAGAAATTTCACTCCTGGAGAGATAGCTGCAAATCTAAAGACCGCTACCAGTACGCATGTTTCTGCAAGAACCATCTCACGGTGAGTAAATAATGTCGGTTTGTATGCAACAAGCCCGTATGTTGCATTCAAGTTCAACCACGCCATCTTTGAGGGAGATTACGCTGGTGTAAGGAACATATTGGTGGGATCATCAAAATTGGTCTTGAGTGATGAATCTCATTTCAGTGAAACAACTGATTCTGGTCACCAACTACTGTGGAGAGAGCGTGGAGCACGTTATGCACAAAAATTTGTTTGCGAACGTGATCGGTACGGCCCAGGTGTCATGGTGTGGGCAGGCATCATGCACAATGGCAGAACACCGCTTCACATTTTTGAACAAGAAAGTGTTACGTCGCAAATACATTGCAGAGAAGTTATGCTGGACCATGTTTGTCTTTTTAGGGGGGCGTTAGGTCCAGACTTTCTCTTTACGGACGACGATACACAGCCACACTGAAGCATTGAAGTGTCAGACACACTGCAAAGGGAAAACATTCTCCGTATGCAGTGACTTGCTTACTTTCGCAATTTAAATCCAATTGAACTTTCCTGGGAGGCTCTTGGCAGACGTGTTGCGCGAAGAACCGTCCATCCCAAAACAGAACAAGAACTCAAATCGGCATTGACAGAGGAGTGGGAAAACATCCTTCAAGCACTCCTCAATAATTAGTGGGAAGTATGGAAAACAGATGTAAATTGTGCATCAGTGTCCCTGATAATCATACATAATATTAAGGCACTCATGTGTGTGTGTGTGTCCACCATTCTGACCTAGATCATTTTTTTGTGGTTGTATGAAAATCATCTAAGTAGGATTTTTTTTTTTTCATTTTTAAGTTTTTACTTCATTGATGCAGTAATATCTGTATTATTTTGTACTTATAATAAAGGCACAATATCCTCCCTACTAACTATACATTTCGTTCTGTTTCAATAATCATTATCTATACTTAACTATTCCAAAAAACGTAATTGTTCCTTAGCAATTGTCAAGCAGTGTAGATTAAGTCAGTTTCAGAGAAAACAATATACGACATGGAAATATATACTACAGTAGAACCTCTCAATAAGGGACACTAATGGGACTGGACAACTTGTTCTTTAGATAGAGATGTCCCTTCTTCGGATGTAAATGAAATGATGCATGCTGTGTACTTAACTCACTATAATTTCATAATGAACGTCAACTAATAGCATTTAAGTTTTAATACTGGAAATGTTTTATAAAAGGTGAATAAAATTCGAAATTATTCAAACTGGCAAAAAAATAAATAAATAAATAAAATAAAATTTTATCAAACATTTTGTCACATCAAAGTTTTGTAACTGATTTTTATTAATTGCAATTTTTAATTAATGTGTTACATGGATTTGTTTGATGTCTTGCACCTTGCAAAGCAAAAGATAATGTGATCAGATTTCAAGTTTTCTATAGCAAGCTTGTCATGGGCGGCACACTATCTGTCGAGGCTTAGCTCATATTAAGATATTGATGAAAGAGAAAAATATGAATGTTGGTCTCAGTATAAATTTTAGAATACATATTTGTTTATTTGCATGTTGATGTAAAGACAAACTTTTACCAGTTACTTTTTGGACAAAAAGTAAACCTTGAATTCCAATAATTTCGATATTTCTAATGCATTTATGCATAACTTCTTTGTAATTTTTCTCTGTGACTGTCCCTTAAATAGAGTGTTCCTTAATGAGAGGTAAATGCATGGAGGTCCCTATTCAAAGGGACTGGGACCAGAAAAAGTGTCCCTTAAATAGAGGTGTCCCTTAGGGGAGGTACTACTGTATCTTCCAAATTCAAGAAATAGTCTTCATTGGGCATCATAAAAATGTATTAGATTTCAATATAATAATGCCAGTGAAAAAAAGATTTCTAGAATATAATGAAAACTCCTACAAAAATTGTACGTAAATACCTCACTTTTGAATTTTTCAATTTGATCACAGTAGTTTTGTCCCAAAATAAAATCATTCTTTCATCAAATTCTAACACAAAGCAATAAATTTATGTGCTAAAATAACTAAATCTGTTTTTGGATGATTTTGTAAAAATAGAAGAAAAAAAATAATTTTTCATCAATCCGGTAATTTCTCAACATGAGCCTAATCTAACTCATCTTTAAGAATTCACAATGGGGGAAGAACAGTAATTTATATCAAACATTAGCAGTAATCTCAGTCAAGATAAACCTTATTTTGATTTTTTTTTTCATCACTGAATTTTACTTGATGTTGCTCCCAATAGTTACAAACATCTTTCCCTAGCTCAGTTTTAACTGAGAGTTAAATTTACAAATTTATCATTAATTTCTGACAATCCTATTCAAAGCTATCGACTAAAAGCTTACAAAACAATTTTGATAAGCTTGAAAATATTACAGAAATGGTAACTGACAAATTCAAAGAAAAGGTTTAATTTAATTGCCTATGTTTAAAAAAAATTGATGATTTTAAGACTAACCACAATAACAGAGTTGGAAAATCCAAAATTAATAAGAGGTCATACTGAAAAAAAAAAAAATTACCACCAGCTTCAAAATTTTCATTGCATTCCCCTTTATTTTGCAGTACAAATGAATTCACCATAAGAAGTAAAACATTTGCTATGATGTGGATAGTAATAAATGATAAAATCAATGGGATTACAAAATAAATTTACAAAAATATTTCATCAGAGTAACAAAGGACCCTTTTTTCAAAGCTGTAAAAGTAGGAGCTTCTGGCTCATCAAAAAGCCAAGCATGGTTTTTTTGTCAACTAATTTTCATTGAATACAGCGCCAGCTCAGTCAATTCCAGCCGAAGACTGCTGTTCTTTTATGCAAATCAATTTGTTCTGCAACATTCATCCCTTTCAGCACATACACATTCTACTTCATGGTTCCATCATTAATACTCTTTCCAAAATTTACACATTCACTGACTTACTTTATCAATATTTAAAACTAAAATAGACAAAGTCGACAATTTTATTTACCTTGGGGCATATGTTTCATCTGAGGGTGGTACAAATAGTGATATATTAATAAGAATTTAAAAAGCTCCATGTACATTCGAATCTCTGTATAAAATATGGAGATCTAACAACATACATACAAAACTCAAAATACAAATTTTCAATTCAGTAGTTAGAGAAGTTCTATTCTATGGCAGCAATATATGGAAGCTAACTAGACAGCAAGAAAAGAGCTTGATGCCCTTAAAACTAAAAGCCTGAGGAAAATATTAAACATATACTGGCCAAATAAAATATTGAATCCAGACCTATATAAACATACAAATTGCAAGCTCATAACCACACTGGTAAAAATGCACAGATGGTCATGGATAGGACATGTTCTCAGAATGCAGGCAATAGACCGTACAAGAACTACTCTGACGTGGACCCCTGATGGCAAGAGGAAGCGCGGGCGTTCAAAACTAACCTGGCGTCAGATGTCCATACAAGAAAGAAATGTCTTTGGTTGGCCAAGCTGGGGGGGATTTGCCAGGGGGGCAGCATTAAACCGATTGGGATGGAATGCCACACCAGTGGCCTCATGCACCACTAGGCAATAAGAGAATCAAGTCAAGTCAATCAAGTGCTGTTCTTGGGCAAATCAGTTTGTTCTGCAACATTCATTCTTTTCAACACTTGTACATTCTACTTTATGGTTCAATCATTGAAAATCTCTCCAAAATTTACACGTTCACTAACCTACTTTATCAATACAGTCGAACCTCGTTATCACGACACCTTTGGGACTGTTAACAAAGTGTCGTCATAGCTGGAGCGAAGTCATAACCGGAATAGTTTAAAAAATTCATGATTAAACATTAGTTAACCATAAAATTAAGTTTTAATGAATAAATTAATACTGTTTATTTTTTTAAATAGACTTAACTAATGTAAATCTGAATTATTGGTGAATATAACAAAAATTATTCAAAAAAAAAAAAAAAACCTTCACTCTCACCTTCTCTTTTTAATTCTACAATACTTTCAATAAAATGTTTGATAAATTTTTGAATAACATTCGTCACACTCCTTCTTCTACAAAATTATCAGTAAGAAAGAAACCAATTCAAAACTGTTTTCACTTTTGTCCGCAATTTGATTAGATTTTGACGGCTAAGCCCCACCTTTCCTTTTCTTTCTATTTCTTGTCAAAGGCTGAAACCTGTACCTTTTAGAACTTATCTACTCGCCCCCAACCATTCTCGAGGTGTCATGCCCGGTTAAATCTCTAATCAGAGTAAGAAGTTCCTACAACAAACAGATGTCTTCATTATTTTACTGAGCATTTTTCAATTGCAAAGAAATATTTGATCCAGTCTGCGCAGCTCAAAGCATCGTCGTAATCGAAGTTGCATGAAGAAACTGTCGTAAAATCCGGAGCCACTTGACATTGAAACTATATGGCATAAGTTCGGAATTTTGAAAAAGTGACCTGACATCTGGAGTATCGTGATATCTGGGTGTCGCGATAATGAGGTTTGACTGTATTTAAAAAAAAAACATGGCTAGTTAATGTATAAAATGAATAACTTTTCATAAAAAATATGGCAATAAAAAAGTAAGAGTATTTTCCTTCAAATAAATTAGCATGTGGCTTACCTCTATCCAAAATGAATGCAGCATTGCTTTGTGCAACTTCATAGCCAAGTTCAGCCAAAACAACATATTTGGCAAGGGCTTCATTAACTCTCCCTTCTTTGAAATCAGAATAAGCTTGCATTAAATTTTCACCCCAACGACCTCTTTCAGCAACATTTTTGAATAGCTAAAATAGTGAAAGGAGCACATCTTTAAATTAAAGATGTAAATGCCAACCAAAATAAAAATACAATATTGCACTGAGCGGAAATGGCACACAATATTCGATGTACAATTAGATTTAAAATTTTGGAGAAAGATAATCTAACTTCACATAACAGATTCTAAAACGTTATAGATGTGATATTTTTTTTTTCAATTTTAAATTATTTAAAATTTTAGATTGTTTTTAAATATATTTAAAAGAAAAGAAGAATGTAAGAGCAATATAGGATAACAGCACCAGTAACAGACAAGGGTCCAGTAACAGACATTCATAAGTTTCGATTTAAATAATGAGAATTTTAGGCAGGTAAAACTGATGTTGCTGTGACCCATGAATATAGTGCAACCATCTAGTGTTATCAGAGTGAATTTTATGAGCCAATTGATATTTAAAAGGCAGTGGTGGAAGGTTATGAACAGCCACCACGAGGTCAGCTGGTGTTTTACATTCATTTGAATTTAATTAGTTTTAGTTCTAATAATAAAGAACTTCTGCAAATTTTGAAGAGAAAACGGGAATTTTGTTCATTATGCATCCTTTCCTTATCCTATCTGTTACTGGGTATCATCAGATATTTCGGAGCACGTCACTGGGGGTCGTACCTTTTTTTGAAATTGAGAAAATAGAAATAGAATTAACTAGTTCAGAGGATCCATAAGCAGCACATCGTTAGAAAAGATGAAGTTGCATGAGAGAAAAATAAGTTAAATAAAAAGTCTAAACATATTAAAAGGCTCAGAAAATTGAGTTAACCTAAGAGTGATGTTTTAAGCATATCTGTTACTGGTGCCGTTACCCTAATACTTACTTCAACTGCAGTTGTACAAGAACGAACAGTTCCAGTTCCAGTAGCATGCATCTGAGCAAGACTGTAAAATGCCAGTACATGACCTGATTGAGATGCCATGGTAAAATACTTTATTGCCATTTTATAATCCTTAGGAATTCCTAAGCCAGCTAAAAATTAACAAGGAAAAAAAAGAGGTTTAGTAACATGAAACTTCAAATTAGCAAAGTTGATTCTAGTTAGCAGACAATAACCACATCATTGGTTTGAAAAAGGGGAAAAAATAAATACGAGTATTGAATTTCAAAATGTCAAAAATTGGGGATTTTCTCATTTTTAAAATTTACACTAATGTTGCCCACATTTTTGATTTCATTATCTTTTACTCGTATCAGTGAGCGTTTCCTACCTTTTTTTACAGGACTACACAACTGTAACACTAGGAAAAAATTTTAATCTACAAAAGTACAAAAATGTTCTGAAATTCAAAAAACACTTGAAACCAGAACCAGATCAATTATTTATTCATGAATTTTAAATCTACCTAGACAACTATTTTGATACTTTCCTTCAACATATTCAAATTTTAAGTTAAAAAAAAAAAAAAAAAAAAAAAAAAAACCAAGTGGTAGGCCTTGGGAAAAAAATTGTAGTTCTTGTTAAGATTCAAAATGATTGAGCATTTCAAAACAAAGCTGTTGTAAAAAAGAAATTAAAGCAGGGGAAGGGGGGAGGTCCTTTTTTTAGTAAGTACAGTGAAATTTCGGTAACTCAACTACCCCGGTAAACTAAACATTTATTTTTCTTATGGTTGGTCCAATGTTTATTTCAATGTGCAAAAACCGCTTCAACTTGAGACACATTTTCAGAAACCTTTAAAAGTCGACATCCAATTGCTATTCTAGTCTAATTTTTGCTATCAACATTCTTTCATATTGATCCTTTCTTAGAATTTTATGCTGCGGTTTCTTGGGTAGTTAATCCTTTTCTGAAAAGCTCTTTTAGAGAATTCCATTTTTTATCCAGGGGAGTCAGCCACTGTGCTATTTGTGCAATTCTAAAAGGCTAGGCAAGGGTAGGATAAATGAGTCCTCTACAGAAAGAAAGCACCATGACCAGGTTTTTCAAACAAGTGTGAGCAGGTCTTTTTACCTTTAACAGACCTGACTTACAAGAAGTTTTTATCTCTTTTCAAAAATTATGGATTTATTCCTCATGAGGAATTCATATTATATTAATGATTTTTTATGTAATTTTCAAGAAAAGAAAATTAAAAGAGAATTCATTTACTGGAATTAATTTTTATAATGTGAATATTAAGCATTAGTAAACAAATGATACAGAAACTTTTTTGAAATATTATGGAACCTCAGTAAGTTGACGCACACTTAAGTCGACATGCTTTCAAGTTCTCTTGGAGTGTCGAGTTATAGAGGTTCCACTGTTCTTTATTTCACCACTCTCAAGATATTTTATTCATGACATAACAAATGCATAACAAAGTTGAATCGCACTTTTAAAATCTTCATTGGTAACTTCAAAAGCAGGTGGAATAAATGGGGAGTGGGAAGGATAGAAGAGTTGTAAAATATGAGCCTAATAAAGAAACCTTTTATCATTTTTTTTCAATACAGAAACTCCTTGTAATATATAGTTATACTCACCATAATACATATTTCCAAGTTGCAACTGGCCATCTACCCAGCCTTGACTAGCAGCCTGGGAAAAATACTTGAAAGCTTTTGCATAGTCCTAAGGCAAGACAAAATATTTAAAAGAATGAATAATTTTCGAAGAATCTTTAGCCAAAATGCCTAAATTAGTTTTTTGATTAATCCTTTCACATTCATAAATTCAGATTTGCTTGATTTTTTGGATGAGAAATTTTAAAAATGCATGTATTTTTGAATCTTTAATCTTTTTCTCATGCAGCTATTATTTATGGCGAAAATTACAAAAACTGAGAATAAACACACATTACTTGCTAAGAACAAATAAACCAAAAAAAAAAAAGATCAAAAATAACATGGCAAAGTAAAGTTGAAATAGTTGCCTCTTCAATTTACCGAAATACGTTAAAAAAAAAAAAAAACACATGCGAAACAATGTTTTATGATACAAATAAAATTGCAGCAAGCAGACACCTTTTTGTAAATATTGATAGTCAATTTGCCAACTAATTTCAATTTTGTGATAAGTAGCACAATCTAGTTGTTTTTTTTTTTTTTTTTTTGGTACCAGTTGTAGATCACAGGCAACATGTTATATGGTGCATAATTATGTTATAAAATCAATTCTATGAATTTGGCAGAAAATCAAATGATATGTTGCCAAATTGTTGCACTATGCTACAGAGAGTTAAAGCATAATCAAGCATTGTTGGTATATTAATAAATCTATAAATTTCTGCAAAAGATTGCTTGAAGTAAATTTTAAATTATTGTGCAAAATATTATTAAAAAATTTAAAAATACAAAACTTGCAATGTACTTTTTTGTATTAGAAGGGGAGATAGGACATATGAAACTCTTTTTGTTAAAAGAGCATAAATCTAACTTTTATCATGATGAGCCTGATACGGTTCTGTATTGTTTGAAGATAGACACATCAATTTGTGTTGAAAATGCAATTCTAACTGTATCCAGTGCAACACAATTCAAACTTAAAAGTGACCAGTAAGCAAAGAGACATCATTTTATTTGTTGGTCACTTTATCTTAAATGTTGAGAATTTTTCTTATTGGGAATGCACTGAAATTAATTGCTTAAATACAAAAACTATTTACAAAACATCAAAACAAGATTCAAATCTGATGTTTCCCTAAAGCACATTGAAGAGAATGCTACTAAAAGCTCTCTCCATTTGGTCTCAAAGGTTAAGTTGATAAAAGTATAAAAGAGAACCTTAGGAGCACTTTTTTGAAATAACTTGAGGTAGACATCCCAGCAGGTTCAATTCCCGAAGAAGTCATAAAGTCATGAGCTAGGCCTTCATATCATTTTCTTACAAAAAAAAAGTGATTGAAAAAAAAAAAACTTTAAAGATGCCTCACTTTGGAATACTAGACGATTTGTAGCACATATACAAGATTTCCTTTAAAGTAGATGCATTTTAATTTTTAATCAAAGGGAAAGGATATTACCTTGGGAACACCTTTTCCATGCAAATACATTAAACCTAAGCCACTTTGTCCGACAGGATTGTTCTGCAATGTAAATATTTGTGCTTAAAACCATTTCATGTATTAGTAATAGTATGAATTAAATGAACAATAAATACATACTTTTTCAGCAGCCATTGTGAAATATTTCAAAGCTGTTTCATTATTTTGTTTAACAACATTTCCACCTTCCAAATACATCTAAAAAATGAAAACATAGGATACATGACTCCATACATCTAATTAAAATATATAGATAATATGTGAGTCACAGAAGATATTCTAATCTTCTGTCATATCACATCATGAATCTACACATACAATAACCTTCCACACTTAAATCAAAGAAGTTGAATTGATTCTAATTAGTAATCATTCTGAACTCAACTAAACATCTTAAAACAGACATTATAATTTCAAAGGACATGCATTACATTCTTAACATACATAAATATTTAATTTTTTTACTTCATTATAAATTTGTTTACCATGTATAATTCATTAGAAAACCATTAAAAGCTTTCCACCATATTCTTACCCAACTTAGTCATCACTATTTTTTTAAGCTAATATGGTCTGTATATAACTGCTTCAGATACAACATGTTGCACTTCATATATTAATTATTAATTTTATGCAAATTAATAAGTTATTTACAAAGATTTAACTTCATAACTAACTAGAGAAATAATTTTCTCTGCGGGAAGAAATTAGAAGTTTTAAAATATCACAACTCCATTCAATTAAAATTTTTTTAAAAAAAGGACTAAGATTTAAGTTTTTTAAGAAGGAAAATTTTTTTTTTCAAACACGTTGAATTTATCGCTTACTGCATACAAAAGACTGGATGAATTAAATACTGGTGGGAAACAAAGCAAATCTTGTCGACTTACTCACAGTAAAAACAATGTGTTAAATGATAGTGAATAGAAATAACAGTTGAATCAACTTGATTTAAAAATCCAAAAAAAAAAAAAAATATTGCAGGCGTAGCAACCAAAAGCAGTAGTTGTTTAAAATCAGCAGTTTTTTTTTTTTAACTGGCTGCTCAAACTTGTCATAAAAAAAAAACACCATTTAAAAAAAAGTAGGTGCTGTTATCAATATATGTATAACATTTTAAGACATTAAAACTCTATGATGGGACACCCGTTGAAACAAATTTAAATCTTTCAACAACAGTTTTAGTAATTTAAGAACAAAAATAATCTTAAAAGTATACCTTTCCTAAGAAAGCCATTGCATTTGCATTTCCTGCATCAGCAGCTTGCATGAAATAATTCAAAGCCCTCTATGGAAAATAAGATTGAAATCAGTCTTATGCAAAAAACATTTTACAAAGTCGAGTTGAACACTATAAAAATATAGACAGCAAACTTTACTACAAAATATCTTTAAATTACTAATAATTTTTGCAAACAGACTCAAATAAACTTATTTAGATAGAAATCATACATAAATCTGTTTTTATTTTTTATTTTTTTTTATTTTCTTTATCGTTAAATTGATAATGCTGCAGCTGTACCATTAAAGGTTTTTTTACATTAAAATTTCATAAATCTTTAAAAATATGAACATTTCCCTAAACCACATACTATGTGCACTAAGAGCATTTTTTCTGCAAATATATTAAAATGAGGATATTTTACAAACCATACCGTAAAACAAATAAAAGTAGAAAATGTAATTTATTTAACAATTTTTAGAAACATAATGGAGACTTACTGCGTGGTCCTGTTCAACTCCACGACCACCTTGGTAATGTAATTGACCTAGTCCAACCTAAAGTGATGTTGAATTTAAAAAGTTCAATTGATTTTAAAACAACTATTACAAAGTATATTATTTATTTTGCATACATTCATTCATGTGGCTATCAAATTTATCAAAACAATATAAATGTTAATGGCAATTGACATTTTTATGTACAAAATTAGCTATTTTTGTGCATTAAATCGTTGTTGATTGCCATATGCTTCACTGCACCAAGGTATTTATTTATTGCTTAATCTAAATGTGTTCCTTATAATTCATTTTATGAAGTTACAGCAGTCTGCAGATTATAATATAAAACATTAATGATGCTTCCGATCAAGGTTCCAGAAAAATCAATCTTTAAAAACACTTTACTTCAAAAAAAAAAAAAGCTTACTGCATAATCTGCAGTACAAAATTTCAAACGTTAGCAGATAATTTGTGAATTATGGTCTAAAATAGGATACCTGTTGAAAATTTTATATACCAACTTAACTTTTAAGAACTGAAACAAAAACAATTTTCAGGTCTGAATCTAATGTCTTTTAAAAATAGCATTAAGTGTTTAAAGTACCAGTCTATAAAGAAAAAAGTAACAGAATTTCAAGAACAAAGGAAATTTAATCATACTGTTGACCAGGCCCAAATCCATAAATTTTAGTCCCCCCTTAAAAAAAACCAGCAGAGGCCCCTAACTGCCGACTGGAGTCAAAGGATACGGGCCCTTTAGTAGCATAGGCTCGCCCGCATTGCAGGATCTACGGGTAAGTAGATCCGGGCCTGCTGTCGCCTCAGAGAAACAGTAGAATAACTACTGTAGTTTTCAGACATAGATATCTTACTATTGCTCTGAGGCGATGATAGATGATATTAATTTCACATATTCAAAACTAGTTAAAATTAATTCACAACTTTCAAAGATAGTTGCCACAATTGTATGTGTTCAAACTGATGTTCAAGCACATAAATAACTGCATTTTTTTCAAAAATATTACTTTATATTGGTCTCAATAAAGGCATTCTACTCAATGAAAAACAAATCTTCAAGAAAAAACGACCAGGGCCCAATTTCCCAATAGGCAGAGTAGGCAACTGCCTAGGGTGGCAAAATTTTCAGGGGCAGCAAATTTCGCGTTAACCACACATTTTTAAAATTAATTCTTTATTCTTGAAAGTAAAATATTAGCAATCTTTCATTTTTCAGAAACAATTTTTTTTTGTAATTTAATAATGATTACTTTCACACCTCTTATGAAAATAAAATGTATTTCAATCATGGTAATTGATCGGCATAAAACAGTAAGTGAAGACAAAAAGCGGGTGTCGATTTCAGAAAGTGTAGTTGCGTTTGACCAGAAGTCACAACAAGATTTGAGTCTGACTAAAGTTTTTAGTGCAACACTAAAGTTTATTCAGAACTGGTTTCCAGAGTAATTGACATTTATTTCTTTTTTACATTATTAATATTTAAAAACTGTTTTCTGATAATATTAAGTCTCAGCAGCAAAAGAAAATGAGTGACAAACAAAAAAAGCTGAATAGTTTTAATAAAGGAATCATCCTAAAAAAATTAAAAATTGAAGAACAAAAAAAAAGAGAGAAATTTTTTTAACGTAGTATATTTTTTTCAAATGGGCAATTTTCAAAAGCAGAAATGAGAAGAATCTAATGAGAAGAAACGTTAGGTATCTTTAAAAAATAATTTTAAAACTTCAAAAGAAGAAAAAAGAATATGTTGGAATTGGAGACGTACCGAGTAGCACTTTGGCCGAGTACCGAGTTACCGAGTACTTGGTCGAGTTACCGAGTACCAATTTTGTTTTAAGAAGAACCATCGACACACATGTGATGAATTTTGAACTTATTGGAATAGTAGAATAAACCTCCTTGTCCATAAAATAGTTTTTAAAACTAAATTCCCGCTGAAATTTAATTACGCATTATATAAACAATTTTGTTTGTGTCAAAAATTTTACAAAAACATTATTTTTAAAATTAAAAATAAATAAACTAAAGGTATGATTAATCAAGTTGGTATTAAAACAAATTACAGTAAAATCCCTCTAATGTGGACACTAACAGGACAATTTATTTTGTTCGCAATAGAGAGATGTCCGCATAAGAGGGGTGTCCGCCTTTGAGGGGTGTTCGTTAGGAGGAGTTTCACTGTATACCAATCAATTGTAGTTCTAGTCATGCAACCAAAAGTAAATAATTTTTAAAAGTAGATAAAACAAATGTGCAGGAACACTGCAGACACGTGTTTCTGCCCCCTTCCCCTCCCCGGTTACAAGGAACGTCTTTTTCAGTGCATACATGTGAACTAAAGAATGTAAAGACATTCGACACAAAATCCAACTTTTGTCGGATGCCTTTAAATTCACGAGCTCCCATTTTGTGCATTGAAAAAGGAATTCCTTGTAAAGCCGAAACACGTGTCTGCAGTATTCCTGCACTGTGCTTTTAATGTTGTTTTATTTCCCTTTATTTTTTAAGCAAAGGTATTTTCATACTTTTTATAACTAATTTTTGTTTGTAGCAAAAATTCATTTTTAATATAAAAATTCCATATTTTCTATACTTACATTTTTTGCATAATTTTTAATAAATAAGTTTTATTAACTTTGCAGACATTAAAATAAGATTTATTCCATTGAAGCATTACAAACTTCATTATTCTCAAAATTTAAATTTGACATATAAATTTTAATTGTAAATGATTGCAGAATATAATGCTTGCTCTTTTTTTTATAAATTTTAGAACCTGTCTTGGATAATATTCAATTTTTTGCAACTACTTGTTATTGGCCGAGTATCTGATCAGAATTTGGCCGAGTACCGAGTACTTGGCAAATTGGCCGAGTACCGAGTAGCTGTCGAGTATTCGGTACGTCTCTAGTTGCAATATTATCTCCAAATTTTCCGAATCGTGAGAAAAATCTGCCGAATTAGAAAAATTTTGGGAGATTCCAGTGACCTCCCATCAGGGCATCTCTGAATGTAAAACATCATCATTTCTTCATAAGCTTAAATTTCGGGAACACTTTTTGCCTGTTTTTGAGTTTTTGCTTCTTTTAGGGGGAGGGGGCGGCAGATTTCAAATCTGCCTAGGGGTGGCATGGAGCTAAATTCGGCCCTGAAAACGACTAATGTTAAAATGAAACAAAAACTTTTCTAACTTATTCACAATTCTACCAATCTTATTCAAAAAATTTTTGTTCAATGATGCTCTTTATACTACATGCAAAATAGCTCAACAATGATAAAACATTAACCAAAAGAGACAAAACAAATGGGTTACATTGTGATCAACAAGAAAAAATTTTGAATAAGGGAATAATCTGAAATGTCACAAGCACTGAAAATATTGATGACAATGACAAAGTTTCTCTTTTTATGCTAAACTAAACTCCGGCAATTAGTCATTCAGAAGCAGAAACAATGATAACAAAGTGGATTGATTGGTGTGATAACCAAGAGCAGGCAACTGGCATGCAGATTCTATTTCTCCATAAAATAAAGAACCTTGCTGCACAAAAAGTTTGATCCACAAACAGAAAAAGATGAGGAATTAAGGACCAACTCTATCTTTAATTAATGATTTGTATCACTTAATATATTACTACACATGGCAAACATTTAACTAATTCTCCAGTTTGTGAAACATTGATTTTCTGGTCACTTCTCAACAGACATTAAGAAGCTTTAAAAGTGTTGGATGCTGCTATCAATAGTAGTTTTTTGAAATATGGGTAACACAACAGACTAGTGCGATATTCGTAGGGAGAATGGTTTTTAAGCTCTTCTATTACAATTTTACTTCCCCCAAGACTATGTTTTACAAGGCATACAAAAAACCTGCATGTTGGTACTTTACGTAAATTACAGAAGTCAACTCATCTATTGTTTATTCTGTTCATGGCCCCACTTAATTCTTACAGGCCTTGACAAGCGATGAAAGTCATGGCAACAAAGAGGGCTCTACAGGGAGCCCCTGTTTCCATTAAGTTGGCACTGATTGATGGATGCAGGGGTTCCGTCCAGCGTCTCTTGCGGTCAAAATAGGTGGCGTCCCATCAAAAATAAACAAACTTTGAAATGTTGACATTGCTTGATGGATGCATGAGCTACATTGGTTTAACACAGAAAAATCATAAATTGTCAAGGCCCGTTAAGCGTCAGCTGGTGGGGCCATGTTCTGTTCCCCAAAAGAATTAAAAACTTTCAAAGAATGTTTTACCTGAGCCTGGACATCACCTTTATCAGCTAAAAACTGGTAGTATTGAATAAGATCATCATCGAGCACTCCAGCAGCAGAACCTAGATTTTCAAGTTCATCATACAAACGAATGCGCTGAACTACGCCGCCACCATTAGTTGATAATTCTTCTTCTACTGCAGGTAAAAATAAATAAATAAATAAACTAGCAATGACTTGCCCAAGAGGCTGGGGAAATAATGTATAACTCTCTCTCCTTTAAGAAAAATATTTAAAGAATTAGTTAAAAACTCAACTTATGAGGCTATAGGCTTGCTTAATAACCTAGAACATAGTGACAATGTTTCTAACAACACTCTTTACTAGATCATTAGGGTAAAATTATGTTTCATCTAGCAATTAAATGGCATGAAATGTTAAAATAGTTTCTGTACACATTTGAAGTTTCTTAATGTGCAATACTTCTGTAGTTAAAGGGACCCTAAAAACATTGTAGAACCCAATGTGAAGTTAGTTATGAAAAATTGTACGAGGTGAGGGGTCCTTGTTCTTCCAAAACTATTTTTGTATCCACCCTGTCATTATAAGAAGTTTTAAGTCAAAAAAACTAAGATTAAAATTTAATTCAAAAGATAATTTTCAAGCTAAGTAAACTAAAAAAAATACAATAATAAAATTAGACAAATGAAAAAACCAAAAATAACTATAAATTATATTTTACCTTTATCAGCAACTTTTTTATAGTATGTTAAAGCTGATTCACAACTTTGGAGCAATCCTAAACCCGCCCAATGTCGATAAGCCTACAAAAAACAACATATTAATTAGAATTTCAAATTGTCTTCAATATTTTAAGCATATTTTCTATTTTTACAATAATTATTAAAAATTGTTTAGTGGGTGGCATGAAATACTTTTTTTTACCAGGCATTATTTTAAATCAAATTCCGGTAATATTTTTCTGCATGCCAAATGGATGGGTGTTGAATATCATTCAAATATATTTTACACAATGTGCTGAAATACTTTATAGATAAACCTAAACGATTACAGTAACTTTCAAACTTATTTTTAAAGACACTGTTTGAAATAATACTTCCTTTCATTTTCTACAAAATTAGTTAATAAAGTTTATGCTCTACTGGGCACCTTATTTCTGCCCAAATTGGTGCCTTTTTTTTTTTTGACACCCACACAGCTCAGGAAAATTTTCTTACCCAAAACCATTTTCATGAGCATGAACCCCTCCCCCTCCCCCACACCCAAAATTCTAATCTGTATCCACCATTGTCTACAGGTAGGTAAGAGCTGAAGAGTTCAAAAAAGATTCTGGCCCCAGCAAAATATATATCCAAAAGAGAGTCATCATAAAAAACACATGGTAATTCACTTGTAGGGAAACAACTGTCGATAATTTCCAGAGTTATAGCTTTCTGTTGTTCGGAGAACATGCCTTCGATATTTTCCTATTAAGTCAGGAAATATATTGAGATGAATGTAATCCAAAGGGCATAAGGGCAGAGTTGATATGATACAGTGAAATTCCATTACAAAGAACTTCAAGGGTCCACACATTTTGTTTGTTGTAATGGAATTTAATCAATGTAACATCAATTAAATTGGGACTAAAAATTCATTTCATTGAAACCGCTGTATTGGTATTAGTTGTAACGGGATTTCCCTATAGTCCATTCAAAGTTCCCAAGAACAAGTAGGTTGATGCTCACAGCTGGTCTCAGCTGGTTGATGAATCCATCCCGGGTCTTTAAGTTTCTGGCTCTGTTCAAATCATATTTTTTCTAAAAAGGGTTATCAGGCAAACTCTCAAGCTTTTTATAACACAAAATCTACATAAGAAGTTTGAATGACCAACATGTACATGTATACAACACAATGATATTTTTTTGCTTTTTGTTCTTTATCTTTACTAATACAGTAGAAGACTATTATAACGCACACCTTGGGACCAGAGTTTTTGCATTATACAGGTTTTAGTGTTATATAGGTCATTTCACAAATTTTTAAACTAATATTCAAAATATATTGATATATTAGCACTTCAGAATGAGTTTAATCTGTAGTGAGTATTAAAGCAGTAATTATATAATGAGTCATTCACAAATAAATATATGTTTCTTTATTACAAGAAAGTGAAATATCCTGCACTTTTGCTAGCTTCATGGTTTGCATAACAGCTGCATTTTCAAGAACCATCTGGTATTTTCATTTCACTGTGAATGCTAATTTTCATTTAAAAGCTTTGAATTAAGATGAAAAGATGAAAAACTGATTCAAAATTTAGTTTTAATAACAATTTTTATGTTTGCAAGGCAAAACAGAGGGATTTTTTAAACTTCAAAACTTATTGTTTACTTCTGAAAAGTTGTGCGGTTTATTGAGAATTGTGTTATACAGGTCGGCGTTATAAAGGTATTCTACTGTAGTAAAGCTGAATGTCCGCATATCTGGATCTCTGTCTGTTATGTGCATAGTGCCTAGACCATTTGGCTGATTTTCATGAATTTTGGCACAAAATTAGTTTGTAGAATAGCTTAGCAGGTGATCACCTCAAAGGGATTTTTCGAAAATTTGATTTTGTTCTTTTTCTATTCCAATTTTAAGAATATTTTACCAAGCAAATTATCAAAATATGGACGAACAAATTACCATAACTTGGAATAGCAAATTACCTTAACGAGGATGAGCAAACTACCATATGTGACCATGGGTGAGCAAATGAACATAGCAAATTGGCGAGAAATTCATCATCCATTATTTGTAAATATACAGGCAAACCAAATGATTTTTGAATTTTCTACTGCCGGCAAAGCCGTGCCTGTACCCCTAGTTTCTAAGAATAGCCAACATTGAAATTAAAAAATGTAAACTTTGAAATTTACATTTTATTTCGTTTTTATGAAAAGGGTGAAGGAGAAGAAAAATCTATTAGATTCTAAAGCTCTAAAAGTGAAATTAAGAATACACAAATCTTACCATAATCATTTGAGCCCAAGTATCTCCTCCCAAAGCAGAAAATGTGTAGTACACAATAGCCTAAAAATATATTTCGAAAATTGTACAACAAGAAATACTGATGCAATAATGGTAGCCAAGAAAAAACAAATTTGAAGGAGAAAAATAATAACAGAACTAAATGAAGTTAAAATTGGCAATCAAAATTGAAGTGGAAGTAATGTACATCACTGAAACAGACTCAAAAAACCTAACAGCTGCTTCATACTATAAATACTCTTGTATTTTAAAACTCCTAGTAAAATTTTACAGCTGATACTCATTTTATAAATTATAATAAAATGTTAACAAAAAACAAAATTATGAAACTAAATTAAATTATTTAAGCAGTAAAATTATTAGAAATTTTATTTTTATGCAAGCTTCAAAAACTGTAAGTAACTTTAAAGTTATAACACAAGAAAGCAAAATAATACAATAATGTGAAACACTGAATAAGTTAATAATTTTAATCAAAAAACATGTGAGTGTGTATAGGAGTGGAGAGGGGCTACAATTATTTTTCATTGAAATTAAAATGAAATGATAATATAGTGGCATACCTAGCACAATTGATACCCGGTGTGGTAATTTATGGTCTTTGAAAAACGACTGTCTGTGAAAGATAAGTAAAACATGATAGATTGAATATGATTTAATTTTTTGTGGAAAATATTTCAGAATTGAAGAATTTATATTTTTCATAAACCCATTTTGCTATCACCTCACAGAAGGGTGTCCAGACCCCGAAGTGGTTTTTTGGGGGGGAAAAGTAGGAAATAAGGAATCAAAAATTAAAAAAGTAGGAAAATTAGGAAAAAAATCAGTTAAAAAAGTAGGAAAAAATAGGAAGAGATAAGATTAAACAGACGTCAAAAGGAAACATTTAGCGTAAACTTTATTTCTAATGTAAAATAAACTAACAGTATTTTTGATTTAAAACTGTCCCAAAAATAAACTAACAGTACTTTTGAATTATTAAACGGATTTAATGAAAGACCGAGTCAAATAACAAAACAAAAGAAACAAACTGACAATTTTCAATATGAAAAATAAACTAGTGGAAACAAAGGTACTAAATACAAAAATATGAAAATAAAATCCAAACAAAGAAACACCTTTCAACAATACAGTAGTAAAAATTTCAAGTGTAAAAGAATAAAATGCAATATAGCAATTGCAATAATAATAATAATAATAAATAAAAAAATAATAACAATAATAATAAAACTCATATTTTGGTGCAATAAAACCATTTTTGTTAAAGATTTGTTTTGTCAAAAACGAAAACATTCCTTCGAGAGCATCCATTTATCATTTAAAAATACTAACACTTTCAGTTCCTGTTGTCATAAATTATGATGCAAAAAGCAAAGCAAATATTAAATTAGTTTTAGTAGAAAATAATCAGCAGCTGACATGCATTTTTGCAGAAGCAGGGGCAGATGTTTGAATTTGAAAAAAAAAAAAGGAAATAGACTATAAGTGCAGAACTAAAATAAATTTATTCTTAAATATGGGACATAAAATTCATAATAAAACAATTAAACTAAATAAATAAAGAAATAAGTAAACTAAAGGGTTTGTATTATGTTATATATTTTTAGCATACAAGAAAATTTTTCTTTCAGGAACGTCATTTAGGACGTTCGTCATTTAGGGGGGTCAGTGACAAAAATTTCTCCCCTCCCTGGCTTTAGAAAATTAATGCTTAACTATACAAGTTTGTGTGGTTTTTATTGTTTTCAGACAAAATTTGTATTCAGTATACATACTTCGCTAGCCATCCCCGGGGGAAAAATCAAAATCACGGGCCAGTTTTAATTTTAATCAAGCAATAAAAACGAATATTGTTTTTTTGGTTTGATGATTTTTTACCTCCTTCTTTCAAAATTTTTGTCACGGAAAAAAAAGGGAAAATCATGCATGGTAAACAATTTAATCCTCACCATACAACAAAAATATTCATCCCGAAATTGTTCACGAAATTGAGTGATGGGGAGAGGGGGGAGCAACTCCTCGATATTGATGATATATCAGGTTAAAAAATGTGGATTAAAAAGAAATACAGTACATATTTGCTTGTGGCTCTATCCCCCCTCCCCCCCCCCCCCAACTTTTAAAAATGTGAAGAAATAAAAACGGTATCTTGCATTTAAATTGATTTCCGATTTTTCTCCAAAAATCGGGAACATTTTGCCCATCTAGGTTTTGCCGAGTTTTTTTTTTTTCCAATACACTCTTTGCAAGGAAAGAAACTGAAATTTTATAAATTTTATAATCATGTTTCCTATTTAGAAAGAACAATAATCATATTTATGTATGAAAAAAGTTAGTTTCTGCAATTATTTTTGAAGTATTCCAATTTTGCGAATTTCTGTTATATGTTGCTTTTATTTTGTACTAACATCAAGAAAATATGTACTGTGTACAGATTTTACAATTTTTTGCTTCCTTACGTTCCTTTTAAGGTTTTACATTGCCTTTCTGTTTAAATAGAGTTCTATTTCCCTTGCAATCATCTATACGAAAAATTGGGGAGTAGGAAATTCGGCTTCTCCCGCACTTTTTTAACACTCGGCTGTTTACTTTAATTAAAGCTTCTAATTGAAGGGTAAGTAATATATAATTGCATCAGAATGTTCTTGATTGTTTCGTTAAAACAGTAGGACTGAAGTCGGAGCGATAAAAAGAAAAGTCGATCATAAACGGAGCAACGGTAAAAAAGTCACTTACGAAAATTTAACTTTTAAACACGCAGACGCCACGTTGCTCCTTAAAGAAATTACTGTAGTCAGTCAATGAAAATATTAGGATCCGCTTGTTTCTTTTGTTTTTCAAATTTGAAATATGCAGAAAATTATTGGTGCGGCATTGTAAAAATAATAATCAATGCACAATTAGAAGTGCTTTACTAAAGAAAGAAAAAGTAGGAAAAAAAAGGAAAAAGTAGGAAAATAAGGAGAGTGCTCTAAAAAATAGGAAAAAGTAGGAAAAATAGGAACTCTTTGGGGTCTGGGTGTCGCCCAGCACAATTGCCATGTGTAGTGATGCTACTGTGTTTGATGAATTTAGCACAATTAAAAGCATTGAGGAAAATTTCAGAATTGAAGTATTAATATTTTTTATAAACTCTAAAATCCATTTGTGTGTAACCCCCCCTGCCCCCAGAAGAATGTCTCCTTGAGCAAACACAATTAATGATGCTATTGCATTTCATAAATTGAATAATTTCATAATTTTAAATATTTGGGGGGGGGGATTCAGAATCAAGTATTATATACTTCATAAACTCATAAACCCACTTTCCGAATCATCTCATAGTACAGTGTCATCCAGCAGAAAAGCCCCCTTAGTGATGCTACAGATTGATATTAAAATTACATGTATCTCATTAATTAAATTATTGTTTTTTTGTAAATGAACTCATTTCTTGTAAATAAACCATATGACCTTGTTTAGTAATAAAATATCTCCATTGTATTGGAACATTTGAATAGACAGCTACACAAATGTTTAATTGGGGGGGGGGGATGTAATTCCTGAGAAGAGTTGAAAATTATTCAAACATGTTCCTCTAGTAAACATAAGAAATAACAACGTATACAGCAACGTAAAAATTGCAGATTACTGCATAATACATGTGTTGTTGGATGTCTTTTCATCCATAAGATCATTTATTTTGCATTGAAAAAGGGGTTCCTTGTAACCCTGAAATATGGGTTTGCAGTAATCTGCAATGTTTTTCATAATTACAAGTTGTTATTTCTTACATTTGCTTTTCATGCACAAACATGAAATTCAACTTTATGTTTTTTTAAGATACATAGAAATAAGGTAAATACTGCAACAGGATCTAAAAAAATGACTAAAACATAAATAAAAATTTTAAAACTTAACAAATGATTATAAAAGAAAAATTGAAAGAAAAAAATTAGTTATAAAATATCTTACAACAACAAAAAAAAATGTTTATGTCTTTAAACATCATTAAAGTGCACTCTCTCTCTCTCTCTCTCTTTTTTTTTCCAAAAAAAAGAGTATTTTCTTTCTTTCAATTCTGGAACTATTTTTCAATTTCATTAATTTTTGCAGGGAAAAAATGAACAAGAAACATTTACTTTTGCTAAGTTGGCAGGAACTCCTAGTCCAGCTGCATATATCAGACCCAGGTACTGAAAATTAATAGTGAAATAATATCAGCAATACATACTGAAAAAAAAAAAAATCTTAACATGCAAAAAACAAGTTCTCTAAATAAAAGTATTTTTAGATAATTATCATAATATTATTAGTTAAGTAAATCATAGGCTTGACCAGGTTCATGCATTGTAAATTAACAATTCAAATAAAATGTGCTCATGATCCCAGGCATAAGATGGTCAAAACGAAAAAAAAGAGAAAATTCATACAAATTAAAAAATGGGGCATATTGCACAGAATTTGCAAAAAACAGATCAAAGACTTGAGTCTGATATCATCTTTAAATTTTTTTTATAGGAAACTAAATTGGCAATAGAATTCCAACTGTTCTGGACTTGAAGATTGTTCGAAGAAAATAAGTTTTTTGTAGCTGGTGAAAAATAAGAAGTAATTTTCTCACTTCTTATTTTATTCATGTTTATTTAAAGCATTTGCTCAGTTTCTTCTGCATTATTTACAACAGGCAACCACAATCTTTTGGGGAAAGAGAAAACTTTATTGTTCGGTCTATTTTGGCAGAAAAAATGGGATTTCCTTTGCTTTGGCATCAAAATGAAGTATGAAATGGCATTTGCACAAAAGGCACAGATTTCTCACCACTGAATAATATTTTAATCCACAAAAACTATGCAAAGGCTCAATAATTTTTTTTTTTTTAAGCATGAAACAACATAGCCAGATTTATATCTTATTTTTAGTTGAGTGTTGAGGGGTAGTAACTTTTTTGTTCTATAAGGAAAAATAATGCTTAAACTATTTTTCCTTAAAGGAGAAGAATCATTATTCGCTTCAGCACACAAAATTTTAGAGTTCAATTAAAATAATAATAAAAATTATTTAACACCACAGAGACAATAGCAGAAAGCTCTGAACAAAAAAACTTGAATTTCTGTTAACGATGCAAAAAGATGCATTTCAACACAAAGACGGTAAAAATAGAACTGAGAGAGAAACACTCAAAAATCAAAAACTCATGATCGAAAATTAGCAGAGAAAAAAATAATACAAAAACTAGTGATTAGATGAGAGAAATACAAAAAAGGGCAAAAAGAGGTCAACTCCAAAGACAGTTTAATTTCTTCAGCTAATGTTAATTTTTTTCTTGATTTCTGTCTCAATAAATATGTATATTGAAGATCCTCTCTCAACATCAGCCATCTGTGAAATGGAGTAAGTAATTTCACATACACATAATGCAAAAGATAAAGGGGCAGGGAGGGGAATCAGCGAAAAAATCAGAAAAATTAAACATTTTGGGTAAAAGAGGAAACTGAAAAAAGTAGAAAATTGCGGATTTTGTCAACTATAACACCAGTCTAAATGACAAGATCTTATTAATAAAATTCAATGCCTTCTAACATTATCATTTTAATTACTATTACTGTAATGGATAAAAGTTAGATTTTTTTTTATTTGCACTTATTTAGGTAAACAAAAGTATATCTGATAATGAAATTTGTATGTGTGAATTAGGAAGCAATCGGGGGAAAAAATGCATGAATAAAATGCAATGGCAAGATGCTGTGAGCTTCCATTAAAAAATCTGATGTCTGCCCCACATACGTAACTTCTTTGTATGTCTATTGAATAATCAATGTCTTTTAATTACTTGAAAGAATCAGTATGCAGTTATGTATGTACATTTACAAAAGCAATACTTCTCAAATGTATTTTTTAAACACTAACCAACACCTATAAAAAATATGTACGGATAGCACTTTCAAACATCAAGAAATTTGATATTTATTCTAAAACTGCAATAATTAAAACAATATGGAATGCATAAAAGGAACAAAAATAGGATATAATAGACCCTTAGACAATATAATAGACCTTTATACAAAAACTTATTGATTAAATTCAAGAAATACGTACATACAATATTTTTTGCATACTGATGAAGAAAACATGTTAACAACATAGATCTTTAAAAGGGATAGATAGGCCTTTCCTCTACAGCGCAGCTTATTTCGCCCGGAGAAAGTGGGGTTATCATGATTCTTCCGAGAATCACGTGATAAAGGGACATCGTGTCTCCCTCTTCTCGGGCAGCAGTGATATAACGATATAACAATGTGAAGCATCGTTAAAAGTCCAGGATTGTCTGAAGATTTTCATTATACTTATGTGAGAAATCGCTATATGTGTGAATCTGAGATTTTCTAGCGAAAGAGGGTTTTATGAATTTTATTAAAAAATAAAGACATAGTGAGTAACAGAAATCTTTCTTTCTTGTGAAAGGCAAAAAAAGTCCCCATGCAGAGTTGAAATTAAGAATATTTTAAGCAATTTACTGTAGATACCGAGCATTATATTAAATTACTAAAAACACGCGATGGAAAATTAGTTATAGTATGTCCGCGAAAAACTGGATTTTTAGGTTTTTCTAATTTTTATGAAAAGTGTGCTGGGAACATATGAAAAGTATATAGGTGCCCGAATTCCAGTTCTAAACTGCGTAATGACTTATAAGCTTACTCAGGATCACCTTGAAACTTTTTTCAGTGCAATCAGGTTATGAGGGGGTATTCAACAATAATCGTTGGACAATTTCGAAGTGTGAAAAGAAGATTATTCATTCATACGGAAATTAAGAGTCCAGTTCTTCAAATTGCCTGATTTTGACAACCTTCAAATGCTAAGATTAAATTTGAAGCGTAACAAAAATGCTTTGAAAGAAAGCCTTTTCTTCCGATTCCTTTGACGACAATTTGGAAAATTAAGAAATCATCTCAATTAACATGACGCAGTTAATTAATGATGTTTCTGACTACGCTGGATTTTTTGTCCGGCAAGTGCACTGCTCTGTTGTGAACTGCGACGACTGCAACGCAGTCTTAACTACAACAACTCAAAAAATAGACCTAATAAAATTTAAGAATTTTGGGACACATTCATGTGTGATAACTTATTGCAAGATTGCAGCCACTGAAATATGTACATTTGTGAAGAACAACTGAGCGATAATTGAGCGAACAACTGAGTGAAAAAGTTTTGGGAGTAAAACACAAAAATATAATGTTACTCGTGAGACCACAAGAGTTATGAGAAAAATTCCGAATTCCGTTTTTCTAAGCTTAAATAAGCATATGTTGGAAACAGAAGCAGCAGATTTTCTCGTTAAAAAGTTTATAAAATTAATCGTTACTAAATACTTAAGCATTAGGATGTATCGCGCAGTCAATTCAAACAATGAAAATAATTCAAAGATCAATAAGTAGGAAAGTAACAAAATTAATATTGTTAAAGGACAATAATCACTAGTTTTCTTCACCCTCGAGTTTAAATTGCCAAAATTATCATATTCTGTGGACGAAAAAAAAGAAGAAAAGAAAAATTGGGGAGGGGGCGGAAGTCAAATGACCTATTATGTAGTTTATAATTGCAAATGAATTTATTTTCTGAGTACTTAAAAAAAAAAAAACACTGAAGTTGCTTAAAAATTAGGAACAAACCAAAGTTATTGGTTTGGCTAATTTAGTGTTGGTGCGAGACGCATGCGAATATTAGAATATTATTTAATTGACTTGATATTCGATACTATTTACATTTGTATTTCTAATTGGTTTATGGTTTTAGATAGGGTTTTATGTGAAATTGTTGCACTGGTTTCAAAAGTTGTGGGAAAAAGCACGCATTGAAACTATTTATCTGTATTTGAAAAATTTGATTGAAATCAAAGAAAATTTATAAGGTCAATTTTTGTTTAAGATTTTTGAAGACGTCTATTTTTACTCAGTATTTAAAGCACTTGAAAAACTGTTTAAATAGCTTGTGCGCCTGCTTCAAAAGTTATGATGGGAAAATATCTAATGAACCATTCCATGAAAAAGCTCATTTTGTCCCGCATTTCATTAAAAAGTAATAACTTAAAAAGGTAATAAAGAACATTTTTTGCAAAAGTACAACAAATACATTTGCGATATCTTAATGAAAAAAAAATTGTTACTTTTTTTTAATTATTACTTTTAGTGAAAAATATGAGGCGTTACGTGAGGGACAGAATGTTCCCTTTTTCTTTAATATTGGGTAAAATGCTTTAATTTAACCCATGCTTAAAGGGGGGTTTAACCCTTAAAGCATTTAGCCCATGGGTTAAATGCTTTAATTTCCCTTAATTGTGCAAATGATCGTGGCTCAAAGTAATTCTCTTCGATAAGGGAAACAGTTTCTTGTGAGGGGTGTCCCTTGATCACGTGATGTCCAACGGGGGATGTTGACGCGCGCTCTGAGGAGAAAAGTGGGGAGAAGGCACATCTATTCTATTTTATGATCTATGGTTAGCAAAGGCTTAAATCATAAATATCCACCAATTTTAATGTTGGTTTTGCAGGCTTTCTCTTTGTATGTTCATTCTGTTTAACAAAAATACACACTTAGTTCTATGTATATTTTTCTTGAAAGGATTTAAGCGAAAATGACATTCAAAACTTTCTAAACAAATCCATAAGCAATATTTTTAACTAACCTTTACATTAACAAATAATAAAGAGTTTTAAAAAATTCATTCAATACATACCATCTGAGCAAATGGCGAACCTTTTTCATCAGATAATTTGTCAAACCAATACTTTGCAGCAGTAAGATTTTGTGAGAAAACATCTCCAAAAAAATATGCTTGCCCCACAAGCTTTCCAGCATCTAGATGGTTTAGTTCAGCAGCTTGTTTAAAAAGGTCATAAGCTCTAAGAAAGACATAAAGCTGATAATTACAAATATAAACTATATGATAGTATTAAATTAACAATTGTAAAAATGAAAATGAAAGATAAATGTAATCCAATGTAGTTTTAAAAACTCAATTTTATATGTTCTTTTGTGCTGTTAGGAGAAAGAAAGGTACCGGGGGCTCAAGTGGAAGTTTGCAGAATTGAAGACTTAAAAAAGCAATTGTAGGCCATATTTATTGACGTTAATGTAAGGGATGGAACTTAAGAACTGTCCCTGATTAGTCTTTTTAACCCTAGCATCAATGACCAAACTTTTCCCTTATTCTCAATAACCGGGTACCCGTGTACCCATTTTGAATTTCGAAGATTTAGAGCGGGAAAATCATTTTTTTCTGTCACCTTTTCCATTTAATTGAAACGTTTTCTTCCACCCTCATCTTGGGTAATGTGTGTACCTGTTTTTACTAAAACATGAAATGACTTATTGTTTTTCCAGCATTTTATGTATATGCTTCACGTTAAATGGTCTGTTAGAAAAAAATGTGTTTATCCAGTTTTTTTCGTAATACTGGATGTATTAGGTTTTATGCTTTGGTATTTCATAGTGAATCCTTATATATTATTTCTGTAGCCTGTTTTTGGTTTCTACGCCAAATTTCCCTCAATTCTTGATCGATTTCTTTGATTTACGGCTAATTTTATAGCTTATGATGCTGGCTACTGACGAAAAATAGACCCAAGGTCTAAAAATTGTTTCTTTTAGCCGAAAAACCTGTTTTAAAGAACCAGAATAAGGTTTTCGGTCAAACTTATAACTTTAATTTGCGCTAAGACCGACAGAGCTGAGTAGCTTGATCGGCAGAGCGTTCTCTTCGTAACCAGGAGATTACGTGTTCGGACCCACGTCCGGACAATCTGCAACAAAAAAGGTAGAGAAATATCGCGCATTACATGAACACTGAATTAAATGAATAACATCTATGAGGGAATAGAATAAATGAGAAGGAAATGCTCCTTGCTGATAAGAAAAACATTCAGTGATTTTGTGCTAAATTACTTCGAAATTGCACGTGTTTTTTTTTTTTTTTTTTTTTTTTTTGAAGCTTTGGCTCGGAAAGAAAATTAAAGCATAATGTAAGAGAAAATATAAGTAACAGGTTTAAGATTTCAGACTACAATAGAATTGTTTTTCGTTCAGAAAAAAATAAAATAAATCGTATATTGAAATATATATTC
Source organism: Uloborus diversus (assembly GCF_026930045.1). Classification (NCBI taxonomy): domain Eukaryota; kingdom Metazoa; phylum Arthropoda; class Arachnida; order Araneae; family Uloboridae; genus Uloborus; species Uloborus diversus. The sequence continues at coordinate 63,310,301 of NC_072736.1, read as the reverse complement.
TTCTAATGAGTTTTTGACTCTTTGTACAAATAAATAAAATACTACCTCAATTTGAAGGGTAAAATATATATATTTTCTTCTTTTTGCTAAAAAACAAATAGCTTATCACATTTTTACTACATTCGAAAAGCTACGCTTAAAAAAGAGCATAGTTCAATTTATTTTGTATTTTAACCGTGCTGTTAAATGATGAACACGTGCTGCCATCTAAGTTATAACGGTTTAAGCAGCCTGCGATAACAAATTGTAAAAATTTTCAAAAATAAAAACATTTTTCTTCAATATCTTATCTTATATATTAATCCCCTCTCATTTTAAAACTTATCAGGCTGTCCAATGACGAAAAAAAGACTTACGGTCGAAAATTCAAGTTTTCGAAATCGCCTCTTGCTGTTTCAAAACCTTGATGCTGCCTGTAGTTCTTATGCATTTTTTAAAGCAAAGTTCTAATGCAGTTTTCCATTTTTTACGTCGCTTTTGGCAAAAAAAAAAAAAAAGCCTTTGTGTGTGTTCATATTTTAATAAAGCTTAACAGCACTGGACTTAGTTGTTCGGTTTAATTGATAAGTTTTTTTCGGTAGAGCGTTCGGCTATAAACTATCTGAACTTCGGGCAAGCTTGGGCTGTCCGACATAATATCAAATTTATATTAGTACCAGCAAAAATACCCGGCGTTGCCTGGGTCAGTAATAATTATGAGAAACAATCGTTCTTTGCCCTTGTTTTCTGTTTTAAGCGAAAGAATTTAAAACAAACCTTTTTGACGTGATTAAAAATCGAGCTTCTTCCTTATTCATTAAACCAAAATAGCAATAAGTATAAAGAACAAAATAGTATTCAATTAGAAACGAAAGCACGACATTTAAGCATATACAAATTTGAAGAATTTTCGAAATATGAAATTAAACTTTACATGTGATTTATCTGTTAGTACTTTTTTTTAAATCGAAAACCTTCTCTGTATGGTTATTGATGTACGAACTGTTTTAAAAAAATGTAGCCGTCCGTGTTCCCCTTACACTTGCTTTAGTTATTTTGGGAAATTTCAATTTTTGTGGGCACTTGGTGCGGTTTAAAATCTTACCAAATTTGCAAGAATCATTTTGGGACACTTTCGATAATACTCCCCCTCCTTACTAATTTTTATTATAGAAATATTATTGCCAGATGCTAAGACACTTTTGGTCAAAATAAAATGGCGCTAAACGGTTTCATCCGAAATGTTTTCAAAATAAGTAGTAAAATTTGGCGATTGTTTGAAATCGTGCAAAACGAAAAATTAATGGAAGTTTCTGTGCGGTTTATGGATTTGCCTAATTTAGTTGTTGAATTATTTTATACATTTTTTTTTTAAGTATCTTTGATTGGCGATATTTTGTTTATATGGTGAAAGCTAAGAAACATTATTACGTAGTCTTTGGGCTCAAAAACAGCGACAGTGGAAAAAACTGCCAAATGCATCAGCTACTAAAATCTTTCTGAAAAAATTCTGGCGATATTTCTGCTGGTTGGTTGAATATAGTGAGCAAGTGTCCAATCAGCATAAATAATAATAATAAACCATTAATTACATAAGTTCCGTTTAAAAGTAAAATGATCAGCCAAATCCATTTATTTTTAGCCAATCTTGTGGGAAAACGTTATTTTAAGATTTGACTTGAGAAAAGCCTCAAAAAGTCATACGAAACGCAAAAATATTCAACAATACAACAATTCTTGGGAGTTGAGATGACACACTAAATAATGACTTTGGTTGATGAAAGCCTTCGAACAGGGAACAAAAAAGCTCATAACTCGTTTTTAATGCAACTTAGAACTTTTTAACAGATGCCATCTTCAGCAGAAAAATAAGCGCTTTTGATGGACACATAATTTTAATATGTACAAGTATTTTTTCACCGTCATATTGGGGCATTAATGCGAAAATTTGGACAAATTAGAATATAAAAGGAACTATCAATCGGATTTTTTTCGAACTGGTCTATAAGCCTTCCCAGTACCAAACTGAATAAACGGTGAAAGTTTCAGCCAAATCTGCCGGGTAGTTTCTGAGATCTTAGGGAACAAATTTACCAAACTCCATTTTTATATATATAGATTAAGCATTACATGTGCTCATAACATACACACGTAATAAAATAAATGCAGTGGGAATGCTACTTGGTGTTTCGACTCCTTTATGCAGGCTACAGTTATCATTCGGATAAGTTGATTGTTAATCGAACTGTGTTCTTTGACTACATCCAGACCACTCAACATAATGTAAGCATAAAAGAGTATTAGATTTACCTAAAGAAATCCTTTTTGTGCAGAAAAACATTTTTATTGTATGCTAAAATGTAGATGTTTCTAATAGCAGTGTTCGACCTTTTGTACAAATGAAAAAATACTACGCCCGATTAAAACTACGAGTTTCACTCAGTAAACCTTTAATTTTTTATTCGCGCGAATACGATATAAAGCATTAAAAGTATTATCAACTTCATTAGCAAGAAATTATTTTCTACTCCTCTGCTTTCTGCTGAAAAAAAAATACATTTTGTCTACGTTTGAAAAATTACACTTAAGAACGGACTCAGTTCAACTGGTTTTGGTTTTGAATTTTAAGTGTTCGATTAAAAGAGAAACATGTGAGGGCATTTAAGCCGTAACGGTTAAAGCAACCTTCTATGTGAAATAGTTCAATATTCAAAGATAAAAACACTTATTTTCAATCAAATTTATTACTTTTCTAGAATGTTTGTTTCAATCGCTACGTGAGATCTTCGTCATTCTTTAATCAAATTCCATGCTTTGCGAATAATTTTAAATCGTATCATGCTGGTTAATGACAAAACACAGATGCATGATCTTATTATTATTATTATTTTTTTTTTTTGTCAAAAAGCTTTTTTGCTGTTTTTTACTACGCATTCCTTCAATGAATAGCTTTCGAAAAGGAAGGCGCAATTGTTAGGTTTGTTGGGGTGTCGGGCTGTTAGTCAGAATGGCGCCAATTCGAATACGTGCCAATAAATATCTCTTTAATGTTTCTTTTTTTCCCGTCAGATGCCGACATGTGCAGGACTGTATTTGCCACAACCTGTGTTTTCACATGCACAATTATTGCTTTTTCACGAGTCGCCACTCAGCCACACTTTTAATGACATTTATGTTTGCATTGAAAATATGTACGATTAAAAGGGGAGCTATGATCAAATTATCACAACGTTGTATTTAACGAGGTTTTGTTACTGATGTCTTTAAATTACATGCCTTCTCTTCTGCGCTTACTTTTTTTTTTTCGGTTCTTCTTCATAATGTTCTTCCTTTGAAATTCTTAAAGAGCGAAATGCCTTATGAAACGATTTGAAGCACAGTGCGGAGTTCCGCACAGGTCGACTAGTTCGTAGTATTATTTTTATCGGTGATGTTTAACTTACTGCCTGCGGACCACATGGGGCCCATTAAGCTCATGCATGTGGCCCGTTGCATTGAAAAATATTATCTGTAATTTTTATCCTCACTATCATTTGCTCAACCTTTGCTGTCATGCCATCTGACATGCGTAGGTATACTCAAAAAAAAAAAAAAAAAAAGACAGATACTATATTTTAACTGCAATATTATTGTCTACATATTGAGACACGAAGTTCCTAATTTGGTATCACTGACGATGCAACAATATGTTCGTACATCAACAAAAAGAAAAAAGCCGTAATATTGTTTTCCACTTCACATCAAAACAAAAGTAACACTGGAACAACCAAAAGTCACAACTAGATTTAGTTTTATAACAAAACAAAATCTGGTGTTGACACGATTGATTAAATGTTTCGATAATTTCAAAGCATTTGATCGAATGGTGATAAACAATTGGTGTAGTGCCCTCTGAAAGATGAAATGTGCCCTCTGAAACCAAAAAATTAAATGAAGTAACTAAAAAACAAACCTTCATAAAAAAAATCGTTTGTGAGGATTATATATATATATATATATATATATATATATATATATAATAAAAGTGAAAAATATTGAAAAGACCACACCAAGAGCTCATAGATGCGCAACGCAGCAAAACTAATATATATATATATATATATATATATGTATATATATATATATATATATATATATATATATATATATATATATATATCAGGGGTCTGGCCAGAGGATATTTGGGTCCGTTAACGGACCCTTCACAAAAATCCGATCAACCAAAACGGACCTTTCACAAAATCCTGATCAAACAAAACGGACCCTTCACAAAATTCTGATAAACAAGATCGGATCTTTCAAAAATTGTTTATTGAAAGAGCAAATCTGAAAGCAAAATAACGCATATTTCTGTGTATAAACCGCATATTTCTGTGTATAAACTCATAACTTTTGGAACCTTTTTGTAAGTCAAATTAGAGGGATCACCTTATACAAAATTGGCTAATTTTGAAAAAAAAAATCGGAGCTAGCTCTTGCGATGCTCCTGCAAGGGATAAATAATTGCTACTGCCTAACAAATATAATGGTTGTTTGTTTTATCACATCTAATTAGCAGCGATGTTGTTGTAAACTTTTCTGAAAAGGCATTGGTAAGCACTTTTCTCTCCGCTCATGATTTAATAAACAATAATAATATATATCTGCGAAATGAACTTAGAACTGCAAAGGGATAGGGAGGATATGGGGGGATATGGGTGGGGAAAAAATATGATTGCTTCAGATAGGGTTACCAACTTCAAAATTATCACCACTTAGAGTCTGGCGTTGAACCTTTATAATGACTTGATTAGAAAATATTCTCATCATTTTATCAGCTTGTCAATATTTGCGTTTTTACGGTGCGGTGCTGCGATGTTTAATTGTTATTTTGGAAGAAAATTATACGGGTTTTGATTTTTCGATGCTAACAAGGATGATTAACTTTAAATAAACTCTTTTAATTACCTTTTTTTTTTCTTTAGATGTCTACATTTTGAAAAATGCAATCTTTTAACATCCGATATGAGAATCATATTTTGTTCTTTTTTCAAGCTAGCTTCGCTTTATTAGGATGCAAATAAATGAAAAGTCTCTTTATTTCTGTTAGAACTCTCTTTTCAAGTTTTTAAAGCAAAATTCCATTTTCTGTTATGAGTCAAAAATTAAAATGCTGAATAGATGGTTTATTTTATTTATTTATTTATTTTTTGCGTCAACTGTGTTCACAAATATTAATGAAATGTTTATCATAGGACTCTAAAATACAATTTTAAAATAATTCTATCAAAAATATTTCTTTTACAAGCCGTGTTTTATACTTTTGGTGCCTTCACTTTGAGAATTGCGATCTTTTTGCATCCGCTATGGGAATCCGATTTTTCGAATTTTTGATGATTATTATGCTTTGTTAAGAGGTAAACAATTAAAATATCTTTTTATTTTTGTTAAAATCACGGAATTTATAAGTTTTAAACGAAATTCTGTGGTTTTTAAGAGTGTCTTGGGTCAAAAAATTAAATACTGAACCCTATTCTGAATTTTATTTTATTTATTTATTTTTTGTTACAATTATTTTAAATACTGCACAGAAATATTTCTAGTATAATTTAACATAATGTAGAATGGTAGATAAATATTGATACTTGAGAGAGCGATGCCCCCCCCCCCCCCCGCGCCAAATATCAGAGAAACATCTCAGAATGATTTTCTCAACATAGAAGAGAAAAACACTCAACTTTAAGTTTAATTGATGCAGTTTGTGCCATCTCTAAATTCTAAAATTTTGTTTTAACAATTTTTTTTTTTTGCGAATTTATTTGATTTTTCACAAAATTAATTCATTTTTCACAAAATTCCACATTCATCCCACAAATATATATATATATATATAAATATATATATATATATATATATATATATATATATATATATATATATATATATATATATATATATATTTGTGGGATGGGGGTATTCGATTGAGTTGCTACGAATGTTCATGTTTTTGAACTATTCACTTCTCTCTATTCACTTCTCTAACCCTTCAGAATAATATTACCGGTGAATACAATGCTGTTTTTCCTATCAAATAAAAATAATTGTTACGTAACTGCTGAAAACTGAATAAAATTATGGGGCGCAATATCAAAAGGGGGGGGGGAGTGATCGCAGAAAACGGTGGTCATATTTTGATTCAAGTGCTCATTCTACATGACAGTCATGAAAAATGGCATCAGAAGCATTTTGAAGGGGTATTTTTTGATGTGCACTGTAACAGGAACCCGAGTATCTGGTTATTGAATATAGGTATAAAAATTTTAAATACTGAAAAATTCAACACGGAAGGTTTTTTGAAAACATGGTAACAACTTTCTTTAGTTCAGATTCATGTACATAACAAAAATTAAAAGCAATTTTACCGAGTTAATTAGAAAGGGTAAAAAATATGATAAATGTCGTAAAAAGGTACCGGGGTACCCGGTCATTGACGCTAGGGATAAAAAATAGGTCAAAATCAATTTTTCCACAGTTTTGGAGAAGTAACATTTTGAAGAATTTCTTATTTTCAGACAAACTAGAAAAGAGAAAGGAAGAGGATGGAATGAGAAGGAGCATTAGGAAGAAAATTAGGTGACCAATAAGCTGCAACTATTGAAAATATTTATTTCAAAGATTTCTTTTTAAGATAAATTAAGATTTCTCCTCGACGTTTTTTTTTTCTTTTTTGCTGAAAACATTTTGTTTTTATGAGGCACATTCTTTTTTTCGTTTCATTAATAAAGAATATTTTTGAACAACATTCAACTCGGCATCTTGACCTCCCCCCTCCCTTTCTGGTTGTGCCAAGGCATGGCGACCTTCTTACAGAAGTGCAATAAATTAGTTAAACGTTATCTCCCCTTCTAAAAACCATTCTGCTAACCCGAGAGCAGATCGTTATTTTGCAGCAAGTTCATTACCTTTTGTTTTAAAAGAGTTCCAAAAGGTTTTACAGACTGATCAAGTTAGACTGAGAGGTCTTGAATTGCAAGCCTTCCCTTTTGATTTTTACTTAAAGAGAGGTGCAATATTTGCCAGAATCCAGTCTTCTGGTACTATCCCTGAGGTGCACAAAGCATTGAAAATTTTTAAGATAACGCAGGCTCAGCTCCTGGGGAAGGCAACCTGTACCACCGCCTAGGGAGCTAGATTTTAAAAGTAGCAAATTTAATGATGGCGAAGTGTAAGGAGGCAAAAAAAGAAAAAGAAAAAACCCGAAAAACTCAAATTTGTTCCTTAGTTTTTCTTTGCAGCTCTAATTGCAGAAATATGTGTTAGAGTATGCTCGAGAAAAAACAAATATATATATATCTTATTAAGACGAAAGGGTGGTACTTGTCAGCATCGGCTGGGGCAGCAAAACTACTAGAGCTAGCCCCTCGAATAACATAAGGGCCGTCCGAAGAGGGGGCAAGCGAGACAATCGCCCCGGGCGCGAGGTAATAAGGGGGCCCCTCAACGTGCCCCTTGTGTATTGCAGATGCACAGTCATACACACACAAAATACAGAATCATTGCAATGAATCTCTCTTTTTCCTAGGGAACAAAAAGATTACTCTATCTCAGTATCAAAACAGTCATTTCCTTCGTATCATTGAAGCAGATACAAGTTCCGAAAATATAAATGTTTAAAATCAAACAAAACACACTTCTTCTTTATCTAGTTCCCACCAAATTGCTTGAAATTCTGCCCCTGCATGCAGTGACGTAACCAGAAAAAAGTTTTAGGAGTTACATTGAAAGAACAAAAACAAAAAAATTTTTTTTGATCTGACAGGAAAGAGAGGGGTCTGGTCAAAATTTTGAAACTTTTAGTTTTAAACAGGCAATTTTAGACTTTCTTCGCAGATGCTATGGGCATAGGTGGATTTGAAGGGGGCAAAGGGGGACATGCCCCCCCCCCCAGTCTTGGTAGGACTTTATACATAGTAACAACACACCTCCCAAATTCTTAAAAGAAAAAAAAATCATGATTTTTTTTTCTTTTTTTGAATAGTTCAGAAGTGAAAATGAAGAGAATAGTATATGTCCTTTTCTGATGGGGAGGGGGGGGGGGAGCAACTTACACTGTATTACAAGTAGTAAAGCTGTCACTTTGTTGCTGAAAACGTGCTAAAAATGACTACTTTGAACTGAAAACGATTAGGACAAGTATGTTAGTGAAAATATCAACTGATGAAGCTATGCATTCAACTGCAATACTTAAAAAAAACAGAAAATGCCAGAAAACTTTCGTCCCGGGTGCCGGCAGCTCTTCGTACGGCCCTGGATAACGTCTACCAACTTATCTGCACACTCAACAACTAAGATTTTCAAATAAGTATTATCAGGTCCTGGAGCCTTAGATGCTTTAATCTATTTCAAATAATGTAATATTTTCTCCCTAGAAAACAAAATCCTGAAGCAGTAAATTAGCTTGGGTGAGACTCATATTGACTGATAAAATACAGATTTTGTTAGAAACACTTGAAAAAAAGTAAAAAATAAATCAGCAATATCCCCATCCTTTTCGATTATGGTGTACCGTTCCCTTCTATCATAAGAAATTTGATGCTGCTAACTTATCCGCTAATTGGATAAAAATTTAATTTGGGGAGCATTATTTATAGGCAATTTGTAAAGTAACATTAATTGAAGCAGAAGTTAACCATTGAAGTTAGAAATTAAATAAAATGTCCTTAGCATACATAAGTTAATTTTCTAAGGATTTTTTCCTTTTAAGTTTTAGTATCCTCAGTACTAAAATTTGTTGAATAAAAATAGTTAAGAGCCGTAATAAAGAGTTAAGGAAATATGACACAAGGCGATTCAAATGATTATTATTAAACTCACCTTTTTTTGTCTGGTTTAGTAGAATTCAAAATCAAAACAGCAGTTTCATATAGAACATTTGCTGAAAAAGAAAAATTTGGTAAAGAAAATTTCACATGCATGAAAAACAATCTAAAATATATTCACGGGAAAGAAAAGACTATGTGTAAGCAAAGAACTGTGCCATTTGGTGACCTCAATCATGTACTTGGCTTGGACAAGAACAAATTGGAGCAAGCACACAGCGAATGCAAATTCTGTTGGTAAATATTTTTTTTTCATTCAAAAGATCCTCAAAAGTGGCATAGCAGCTTGATGATAAATTTGCAGCGTCATTTAGACAAGGTGAGGCGCAATGCTAGATCTACAAGTGCAAGAATGGACCTTGCCCCAAGAGGCAACTTTTGGAAGTATGGCAAATTCACACTCAACATAAAAATTTGAAGGAAGATGCATAAGGGTGGTAGTTTTAAGTTTTTGCTACGGACCAGAAAAATCTAAGACCTGGCACTAGTGAAAGGCATGGCTCCCATGTAGTAGAAGCTAGAGATTCCACAGTAATGGGATCTCTGCCAAAAAGGGGCCCAGGTTGAAAAAAAAAAGGTAGAACTTATCTTTGAAAACCCATTTATAAAGTCCCATTTATGAGTCAAAACTTGAAGAGTGTCAGATCTAGCAAGAGGGCCTCGAAATGCCTGTGGGGTCCTGGTGGCTTTTGTGCAACTGATTTAATACATTTCTATGACAAGATTACAATGGTTTTGTAAAACAAAAGGTATTCAGTTGTCTGTATTAGCTCAAAAAGTTTTTGAGACGGTGTCACAGGTTGCTGTTTTGAACAAATTCACTTACATAAATATCAGATATTTTCTTTTTTGTTGATAGTTATTCTAAAATTGCTTTTTAGAAATTCAATTTCATAATGTTTCCAAAGGAATGTTTCAAAACCCTCTTCTCTTAACAGCCTCGAAAACGGTCTAAAATTGTGCTTTTTGGAAGTTTAGTTTCCAAAAAATTACTGGAGGAAAGTCACTGAACCTATTCTTTTCCCTAACCAAGGGCGGCAAATAGGGGGGTCAAGAGGGGCGGTTGCACCCCCAAATTTTTTGAGAGGAATGATAAAAAATGAGCAAATACAATTGATGTAAATCGCAATTCAATGTTTAAGAAAAACAATTTTGCTGGTTCTCCATAATGGTTGCTGAAACACGACACATTGCCAGACATGAGCAAGTGTTTTCCATTTTTTAAATTATTAGAAATTCATCAAGCCTTTACCGGCCTTTTCAGAACGGAAAAACTGATGAAGAATCATGGTTAATTTTAACTAAAGACTTCATTTCCTCATATAGGCTAAATATCTTGTTCTTGTGTGCTCTGTTATGAAAGGCCCGTGCAGTGAGTGGCGTGGCTGCATGATTTTCACAAGAAAATGCCTTGGTATTTTATATTCATTGTTACGCTCATATTTTAAGTGTGTCTAATGAGTGTTCACCACTTTCTTTTGCTAGAAACACATTTCAGCTGCTCAATGCATAGTATGTTTTCATAGATACTCATTTGAAAAGAAATACATACTATTTTGAAAAAAAAAAATCTCACATCAACAAATATTTTTTGTGGAGACTCTTTAACTATGCAATCTCCCTCCATATTATGATTACTTGCTGTTAGCCAATATGTGTTTTGTTCCATACTGAGTTAATTCATATTTATGAAACTAGACCCCCCAAATGAAATGCTGAAATGCCGCCCCTGCCCCTAACACTACCTGAGATGTCTACAATTGTGCCTTTAAGACTCAAATTTTCAAAAAATACCTGGGAGAAGGCTTCTAAACTCCTCTTTTCCTAACACCATCAAAAACTGCCTAAATATGGCTTTTTCAAACTTCAATTCCAAAAAGTTTCCAAGAGGGAGATTCAAACCCTGTTCCCCTTAACGTCAGATCAAAGACAGTCTATGCTTTTGTTTTAGGATCTCAATTCGGAAAAAATTTCCTGCGCAGGATCCCTCAAGAGAGGGGCAAACGCCCCCATCACCTCCCTTATATCTCTCTTCAAGCAAAATGGCACATCACCCCAATCAGAATTTAACTGTTCATGGATTTCTCAATGACAAACTACTGCACAGGTGGATAGGTCACTGGGCAGAGCACAAAGGACTTAGCACTTCATCAGTAGTTTTTTTGCATATATTACTCCAGATATGCTGAAAAATGGAATGAGGGGGCCTCGGTAGCCATGTGGTTTTGCCAACTGCTTTGTAAACAGAGAGGCACGGGTTCGATTCCAGCCTGTAGCCCTGCGGTTCCTTCATTCCTATGTACATCTTTCAAATGTATTGTCCTAGAAATAAAATAAGGTAAAAGAGTGTGGATAATTAGAGGTAAAACTTCTCTGCTGAGAATATATATCCCAATGTGTGTTATCATAAATAAAATAAAATAAAATGGAATGAGTAATTACTTCATACTAACTCAATATGGCTCATGTTTCTGGAAGGGCTCAAATTACTTATAGCTGCATTGAATTTAAACTTTCAACAATTATTTTTGATTTTCAAACAAACAACTCTTTAAGATAAATAAATACCTTTGTGCTGAACAGTAAAGTAAGACAAAACAACGTAGAAGAAGCAATTTACAAATTTGTGCTTCTTCTACGTTGTTTTGTCTTACTTTAAACAACTCTTTGTTTTGTTTTCATTTAACAGTCCAGGTAAATTGGGATATTCACTTATATGTGCAACCTGTAGTGTAAAATATGAAAAAAAAAATGTTAAAATATTCAATAATTACCTTGTTTTTCTTCTTCAGATAGTTCCACATCTTGCTTCGGTGCTTCAGTTTTATGTAAGATTTTTTCAGAGTATTCAGTGTTTATTCTTTTAGCTTCAGTTCCAAGTGGAGGTATGAGTCTATCAGACGGAGATGTAGTGTGTAAAATTTCATTAGAATTTAAATCACTGAAACTAGGATTTGCATCCTTGCTCTGGAAATCAGAATCTACTGATTGCTGGGTTTTACCAAGTTGTTCTAAAATAGCATCTTCAAAAATTTTTTCTAACTCATTATCAGACATTTCATGAAGAACAGCAGTTTCTTCAGCAACTCCCATTTTTTTCTTCTTTTCAAAATTCCTTTGCACTACTTGGACGTATTCTTGAACATTTTTAACATCTTTAGCAATTTCTTCTGCTCTTCTTCTGAAATCATCATTCAAATACTCAATGTCGCTATTGATATTATATTCACTTGGATTCAAGTGACTAAAAAGAGGATCTGCATCTTGCTGAGAATCTGATAAAAAGTCAAATTCACTTTCTTCTGCTTCAAATTCAGTGACTTTTTTGAATTCCTTCAAAAATTCATTTTCTTGGTTAGCCTCAAAATCTTTTTGAATCACATCTTCCTTAACTGAATTGCTTTTTGTTGAGACTGAGTCATCCAACAATTTATCACTTATTTCTTTTTTATCATTAGTGGTATCTATTTTATTCTCTTTTTGACTAGAAATAGAACTTGAAGAAATGTCTTGGACATTGGGTTCAACTAAAGCATCTTTTTTTAATTTTACCGATTTTGAAGTCTTTTTATTTTTATCTTCAACTGGTTCATTACAGAAGACAGACTGACAAAGAATACTAGTTACCAGTAAAATTGTTAGTACTTGTAAATGAAATGTCCGCATATTTATAACAAATGCCTTTTAAAACTGGTCACCAAATCTAAAACAGAAATGAAAATTAAATTCAATTCAATCTAATTCATGTTTTGTAATAAAACTTTAAAAAAAAAGAAGAAGAATGTTAAATAAATCTCTAATAGTTTATAGCCTATATTATAAAAGATTTTTTTTTTTGATTCCAAAATGAAACCTTCAAAGGATTAGCTATCACACTGATAGGCATTGAATTGGATAATGCCTGCAAACAATTGGGGAGTTTATGTGGTGAGGGGTGTGATGAGACTCTGCAATACATTAATTCCCCTAGCTTATCTAAAAAAAATTTAAAGACCAATTGGCTAAAATTAGCCTGGAAAGATTCTTTGATGCAAATTTTAAATCTGATCATAATGTAATTGATTAATTACCTACGAAACTGCAAAAAAGGTCATTGCTGTTTTGGAATAATATCTGGGATTCTAAACAAAGGTTACTATAACTGAGAATGGACATTTCTCTTCTTTTTAATAAGCTAATACTAATTATTACAACTTACAAAGTGTATAAGTTTTGACAAAATCAATTCATAAATAGTTTTTAGTTAAAAATAGTTAAAATTTGTATAAAATCGATTATTTTTATTTTTTATTTCTATATATTGAATGTTCAAATCCAATGTTTTTTGTGAATGATCCATATGTTGCCTAATGTTAGGAAATGCCAAATGCTTCATTAGCATAGGAAGGGCCCCCTTCTAAGTGATGACAATGCCCCGAGCAAATATTTTCTGGTTGTGCTAACAGCTGTGATGGGAGAAGTAATAGAAAAATACAAACTTTTTTTCCTTCAAATTAGTACAGTGAGTGCCATGCATTCGAATCAGTGTTTAATTTGGCTTAATTTTTTTTCATTTATTCCCTAATATTCTGCTTATTATTTCAAAATGGCTGTTATTCGTAAAAAACAATAAACACCATTTGAAATTTGATTTTTTTTCCCTCACAGTAGCGGTAAATTGGCTTGAAATGTCTCTAAATTAGTTAATTTATACCATGCTATGGTGAAGACAGGGCTCAAAATTAAAAGTGATCCACTGGTCCTAGACCACAAAAACATCCATCGGACCAGGAGAATATAAATTTTTGTGGTCTATTGGACCAGTAAAGTTTTATTCCTATTTTCTTTAAAACAAAACTTTAACATCATTTTTTGAAACTGTGGAGAGAATGCACTTTTATTTACAATGTTTAAGTTTTCTTTTCAAGAAAAGATAAGAAAATTCTACAGCATAACCAGTGGAGTCGCCATGGGGGGGGGGGGTAGATCAACTCCGGTGTTACTTGTTTGGAAGGTGACACTCTAAGTGAAATAGCAAGTTTTGAAAAATGTAAAGCTAAAATGCATTTTTAAGACTACAAATTTCAAAATTTGGTGTCACCACAAATTACCTCCCTAGGACCGGGTGTCACCCATGCTTAGGTACGTCATTGCTATAACATATTGTTTTTGCCACTTTATTGCCTTCCTCCCAAAGCGACGATACAAATAATTTTTCTTGGCTTACTTCCTGGGCTAGTATTAATGAATAGAAATCTTCTTCTTCTCTTCTCCAGTCACTTAGAGAATTTTGTTGAAAACAGCTAATTGATTCCATTTATCATAATAACTTTGTTGCACAGATTTTGTATTTTTTCTATAATTGCTTCTTATTTAAAACCAGGACACAAGAATGGACCACTAAAATTGTGTATGGACCAGTGAAATTTTGTAGTTACTGATCTGTTGGGCTAGCGACTTATTCAATTTCTCAATTTCTACCCCTGGTGAAGAGCTTGATAAAATACTTTAAACAAAGGGATCGGATCGAAAACAAGGTAAGAAAAGGTCAACCGGCATAATTAACACAGAGTGATTTGAGATTTACAGTTAAAAAAATATGAAAAATACACATTTTAGTGCTGTAGAAGTTTTTGCAGAATTTAATGAGACATTTTACATTTAATTTTTACCCAAAATTGTTCTCCGAGTTCTCTGATTAGCTGGATTACATGGGACCTCCTCCTGCAGAAATTTTCTTGTTCATGTGAAAAACAGAAAGCTTTCGCTTTTTGTAGCAAAATCAATTAAAAATAAGCTCAAAACGTTTTGGAATAACATCTTACTTACATACGAAAACAAATTTAACATTTTTGGTTAAATTGTTGTAAAATTGTAAATAGAAGAAAAAATGAGAAATTTAATCTTAAGAACTTAGTTGGATCAGTTAATCAGGACTGTGAAGGTGTTCTTGTCTGAGAGTGCATATCAGCATCCGGGCTTGGTAGTTTGGAATTTTTTGATGAAATAATTAATCATGCTGTTCATTTAAATATTTTAAGAAACAATTTTAAACTATTAGCCCAAAATTTGGTTATCGGAAGCAACTTTGTTTTTTTTTTAAATCAAGATAAAGATAAGAAGCACATGGTTTTCAACATTTGCGTCTGGTGCCTCAAAAATTGTCCTTAAGGCTGCTCTTCAGTGAGGGAAAACATTGAAGTTAGGGTGTAAATGGCTTTCTTCCTTGAATGAAGGGCGTGAACGTGAATCAAGTGATTGACACTTCAACGGCCAATGGAGTGGACGGTAATCGATGTAAGGCAGGAACACGTGACCTGTCACAGCTTTCATTGTTCTGGAGGGAAAGGATCCCCTAAATGACCCCCGTCGTGAAGAGCAATCAAAGAAATTAGCTGGCGGCCGAAACCCCACTTTAACAGTACCGACGGGAAGGTTGAGCAGAACAGAAAATAAAGTCAGTACCAACGGATCTGCGGTAATTTTTGAAACAAAGTTTTGTTTTTTGGATATGCGTTCCCAGAATTTATATTCATGAAAAATTGATGAATGAAATGAAAATTTATCATAAATTGAACAGGAAAAATGATTGTCTTCATATTTTTTTTTTAAACGATGTTCTCAATTACCACGTCCGAATCTTATTTCGTTCATAAAGCTAATTCATTTCTTGTCTGAAGTTTAATTAAAGAATGCAATTTTTTGCGTTAGGATATGATTATATAAAAAAAAGAAAAACATAAGAGGTAAAAGCTTAGTGTAAAACTGTGGTGTAGTCCCGGAAAAAAAGGCTGAGGGGTGAGGAGGGATGATTACATATCGGTTATCGGATACTAACAGTCAAGAGGTGGAACCATGCTGATTTTATTTTTAATTATTGGGAGGACGGCAGAAATGGCGTAATCAGAAAACAATTTCTGATTAGGATATGGTTACATTTCAAAGGGGGGGGGGGGGGGAGAATCCCGCTATTTTAAGATTATATATATATATATATATATATATGGTCGAAAAAGGAATACTTCTGCAATTCGATGATGAAGGATATGCAACGCTGAACTGACATTTTTGTTAATTAATCAATTAATATTTTAGATATTTATTTATATTTTTCTGGTGATTCTTCATGCGCAGGGCTGCATTTGTTTACTATCAGTAAACAAATCATCCCGCTAAAACATAGATAATCAGCATGGTGACTAGAGCAGCATACACAAGACTAAATAATTAATATACTTCTTAAATTTGAAATTCTTTAAAAAAAAATAATAATAATAATAATATTTTACGCATCAAACGAAAAGTACAACAGGCTACAATAAAAATGTAATTGGTAAGTCTTTTATTGAAGTGTATTTTCGAAGCAGGCAGTTATATGATGTTTGAGAACATTTGAAAATACATTTCGTGGGTGGAATTACTCGAGCAACAGAGAATTACTTGCAATAATGTACTTAAATTAAAAATACAAGCTGCAGTTTACTTGCAGTACACTTGGAACAATTTACTTCGAATTATTCAAATGCAAAATGTTAGGAGGAATAGAATAACTTTTTAAAACTTTTTTGATTTTTTTTCTTCTCAGTTCTTTTTTTTCTAATGGTTTTCAATTTTTTAACCGACTTCAAAAAGGAGGCGGTTATCAGTTCATACCGTATGTATGTTTTTTTTTTGTTTGTCCACTCATAGTGTCTCATCTAGTGAACCGATTTTGATGATTCTTTTTTTAATGGATAGAGGATGGCTCAACTTAGGTCCCATTACTTTGTTTGACCATATTTGTTCTTTAGAAAAAAAGTTATGGGCGAAAAACAGTAAATTTCCCTATTAAATGATTAAAATGATATTGTAGCGAAGTTCGCACTTTTCATCCGTGGATAACGGTGGCTCAGTGGCAGAATTCTCGTCTCCCACACGAGCAACCCGGGTTCAAATCCCGACTAGGACAAAGTGAATTTTACTAAAATTTCGTTTCTACTGTTTCCCGTATTTTCTCGAATGTTCTATTAATTTCTGTATCTTTTCAAGTCTGGAAAGTTCCAGCACTTTTTCAAGTTGTATTTAAGGAGATGTAACGTTCATTCGTGGTTCTGAATAAAGATCTCGAGTTGAGACTAACGAGTATTCGCTTCATTTGGCTTTCACATTGTCTTCGCTATCTTCATCTACGCGACAGTATGAAACTCATTGTTATAAAAGTTTGGTGCCATATAACTGTAACATTAATAGTAATTGTAATGATAATTTTGAATAAAGGCATCTAAAGCAATACAGTGATATAGAGCCGCACTTCTTACTCGGTAACTTCTTACTTTTACTGAAATATATACATTTACACTAAAAAGAATGAAATAAAAAAATTTTGAGAAAAAAATAGAACCGACTTCAAAATTGCTCCAAAAAGTGAAAAATAATTTTATTCTTTAAACACCATCGATAATACTTTTAAACATAATTTTTGAAGTTGGCGCAAAAACAAAAAGTAAAATCCATTGTAACCATGCTTCGTTCATATTTTTATCAAAAAATCATCCAAACTTAGGAACGAAACATTTATATCGTTACTCAAATATGCTGTCATCAATGCGTAATGCATGTGGTAGTGAAGAAACTGGACGTGGTTAAATTTATACTTGTAGTTGAGTTATGGCTGTGAATGATTTTATCGATCGTTTTTGCGCCAACTTCAAAAATTATGTTTAAAAGTATTATCGATGGTGTTTAAAGAATAAAATTATTTTTCACTTTTTGGAGCAATTTTGAAGTCGGTTCTATTTTTTTCTCAAAATTGTTTTTTGGTTACATTAGTTATGCATTGCTTTCTGCGATTCAAAATAGTAATAATAACAATAATCAGAAATGCTTTCCTTTCTGCAGATACTATCGTGAAAAAAGCAACGGCTAAAAGCACAATTTTCAGAAAATTCATTCATGCTCGCATTTCGAAATTAAATGAAACCTCTTTATTACCGCACAAAGTTGAGAGCTTCGTGCAAACGACGTCCTAAACTTGATAGCTGCACTCAATCAAGCTTTCATTGATGTAAATTATTCCAATCAATCAAACCAGCGTTAGAAATCAGTAAAAAATCCTACTGGTCCTTCGGACCAGTCAACATGAATATGTGCTGGTCCTCAAAAAACATCACTGGTCCGTTTTAGATTTAACACTAAATATGTTTGTATCAAAAATTATTTGCACTTTAGGTTGATTGCATTTGTTCAGTTATTTTAAATGTAACTTTTTCATTTTTAGCTCATTGATTAAACATTAAATAAAACACTTAACTGTTCAAAATGGTAAACATAATATTAAATAACAATGCGAAACACATTTAAGCACATTTTTATACTGATGAGGATTTTTTAATATACTTGAATGTTTCAAAATTTAAGATTTTTGTTTGGCAAAGTTTGACAATAAACATTTAAATTTGCGAAGTATACAGTATGAAAACAAATTTCATTAAAACAACCATTAAAATAGGCTACCAAAAATTTGAATTTAATTTGATCATTTTTACTTAGTTTCAGGACGTTATTTTCCCCTCTAAGTGTGATAAATATTGAATAAAATGTAAATGTATGATTTAAACTTACGTAAAACTTTTGAAAAGAAAAATAAATTGTAAAAGAAGTCAACCAACAGTTTGACTAAACATTGGCTAGGCAAATGCTTTTGAATTTTTTATAGCAGAGTATGATAAAAAATATACAACAGTAAGTGGTCCCAGGGACCACCAATTATTTTTTTTAATGGTGGTCCCAGGAAGGTTTTAGTGGTCTGGGACCAGTGGACCAGCAGTAATTTCTAACGCTGCAAACAATCGTAACAATTACGCGGGATATTTCCGGATTCGCTTTTTCCCTACTTACGTCAATTGTTTGCTTGTAAGAACGTGAACAATGTCTTACATACATAATTTATATTCAGAAAAAATATTAGAATTGAAAATATAGTCCGACATTTGCAAATCACACACATTAGTATATTATCCTTTAAATTTAAAAAATATTTCAATTTAATATTTCTCTTTTTGTATAAAAGTATTCATGAAGCAGAATTTATAAATTGTTGAGTGTACTAACATTTATTGCTCTAATTTTTCTTTTTTTTTTTGATCTCTTCTCGACTTTCCGGGGAAATTTTAAACTGTTAGCAAAATTAGGGTAACTCAAATAACTCTAGAACGTGGAAAAGAAATCTGTCAGGCCCAATAAAGCTTTTTGAATGATGTAAAAGACAGAAACACATGTATCTATCTCTATTGATAAAGATGTTCTTAGTAACCCCGAAACAAGTGTAATTTAATTTGCACGTTTGTACATTAAAATAGTGTAATTTCTATATTAATAAATGTTAACCTTTAAAATCAACAAAAGTTGAGAGATCAGAGCATTTTTTAACATAGGAACTGCGCGACACTACTGTCGCCTAGTGAAAAAAATCTGTCGCCTAGAAGATGCGAAATCAAACCACTGGGCGACACTGGAAAATCTGAAATTGGTACACTCATTTTTGTAAACGGATTTCAAATCTTTGTAAAAATCTTAGGAAGACCCTTGCCTTTAAAAAAAAAAACCGTCGACTCGTACATGACGAAATCCTTCTTTTTCTACCCTTGGGGACCGGCCTACCACGCACTCGGCGCCTGATTAAGCAATCGATTAGCACCCCATCTCATTAGCTCTTTCATTGATGATAGCCGATAAGCATTTCACGTCTATCTGTGTACAGGGCACAGGACCCTGCAGGGACACTACTCGTTGGGACGGGACGGCAATAAAAGCAGTTTGCGGAACGAAAACAGCTGTTTTTCATTCAAAGATGCAAAGAGAGAGGTATTTTTTCGAAAGAAAAGCCGAAGGCTGAAGGGTCGGGGTTGCTTCCTGGAATTCTTTTCAGTAATTTTTGCTTTAGGGTAACAGAGGATTATACCACACCTACCACTTCCTTTTTTATGGCTTTTTGAATAAAAGGGATTCGCGCGTTGAAACTTGTAGGAACTGGCAATCTATTTATTTTTTCTCCAGTTTCGAGGCAACAGGACTGAAGAATGATGGAGTCATTTGTAACACGTTTTAGTTGTAATTAAAAATCCTTTTAAAGTTATAATGAAATTGAAACTCATTTTGATGATTCAAACAAAGGATTTTTAAGGGTAAGTTTGGTTCGTAAGAAAATTTACTTATTTCAAAAACTTTTACTTTAATTATCCATTACCGCTTTTAATTTGTAAAAATGTTTTTGAGACATCTGTTATTTATACTATCATTTCCAGGGCCCGGATTTACATTTTAGTTATGCTTATCACGCTTAATATTTAGTTATGCTTACCTATTGCTTATCACGAAAAGTTGTGTGAGTTGTCGTTCCTAAAAAAATGAAAATACTTGAAAAAAAAAATCAATTTCATTTTCAAATGCTTGAAATTTTACAAAAATGTGGCTACAAGCCTTGAATTTTAAAATTTCTAACAAATTGGAGTTGATAAGGAGTGCCAAAATATGTTAAATTCAGTATGTGCTTCAATGGAATGCCGGACATCACATAAGGTCCAGATCCAAAACGTCCATGAACATAACGTCCATTTCCAAAACATCCGAGGGACATAATGTCCGACGGACATAACGTCCAGCGGACATAACGTCCAACGGACACAATGTCCGACGGACAATAGGTCCAAAGACAGAACTTTCACATTTTTGGACCCAGCTAGGACATAACCTCCAGTTTTAGCAGTTTATTTCTTGAACTTCTCAATTAATTACATGATTTGCCACTGAACAATATGTTTCATGGAAATTATACTCTTACTGTTAGCATCGTTCATTATTCCATCAAACTCTATTCCCTTGTGTGTGTGTGTGTGTGTGTGTGCGCGCGCGCGAGGGGGGGGGGGTTGCTTTAACATTGGATTAAAGTATATTCATAAAAAGAAGTATGCTTCAATTTTATTTCTTACTAAGCGTATAAATTATGAATTGTTCAAATGGGCAGTATGTTACTCTCTTGCTACCTATTTTCTAAGTGTGTACCCTATTTCTTTTAAAGCACTTTGTAGATGGGTTGCAGAGGTGATTAAAAACTAACTGTATCGAAAGTCCATGAGAGCAAGTAACAATGCATTATACTTTCTTCTCCCTCGCTCTATCTCTCTGTCGACTGCCTCATTGATGTGTCGACCCCTAAAAAAATGTTACTGTGTACTATCTCAAATTGCAAGAGTACATAATTTAAAAAAAGTTTTGTTTGCCTATTTTTCCCCGAATATTTTCGATTCCAATCTTCCATTATATGGCTTCAAACTGCATAATTTTACTAGATTTTTTTTTTCCAAAATTCCCTCTGGGGGAACCCCCGGGACCCCTAAATTGGGATCCCTGCATCATTCTCTCAATGCTATTCCCCTTCTTAAGGGAAATCCAAAAAGGCAGGCAAATACACATTGAAAAAACACACACAAGAAAAAGAAAAAGAAAAGAAAGGAAGAAAGAAAGAAAAGAGCATAACTTTATGTGTCTCAGGGGAAAAGACAAATATAGAGCAAAAAAAAAAAAAATCCATTAATAATTTGCTTTTTTAAAAAAAAATAGCAGTCTTTGTATTTGCGTATGTTCTATTGCAGCACCTAAACTATTTATCCGACTTTCATGAATAAGTGTCAATTGATTCGTTATTATGGCTCAAGTAACGTACGCTATCAATCGACTTCAACAATAGGAGGAGTTGATTTTACCTTGCAAAACTCGAATTTAAATGATTTTTTTAGAGTGGGTTTTAAATAAATTTATTAATAACCCGACTAAGGGAACAAAGGGTAAGAAACAAGTTTGGTGTTGATTACTATTATAGTCTTATTAAGTTAAATCAATCTTTTATTGTTTAAATTTTCTATCAGCTTCATGTAATAGCAATAAATTAAGTTTACCTTTTAAGTTTTAAGTTAATGATATTCTTGTATATCAAACTAAAATGCTTACCGTAAATTACTCACGTTATTATTTTTTGTCCATCTTAGATTAAAACGGAAAATATTTAAATAAAATAAAAGAATAAAAAACTGAAAACCGACTACGGCAAAAAAAATAAATAAATAAAAAAACTAATTTGAATTTTGACATCTTGAATTCAAATCATGTTTTTCGCAATCACGAGTGTGTGTACGTGCGTGTGTGTTTGTGTGTGGGGGTATGTGTTTGTGTGTACGGGTTATGTGTATGTGTGTGTAGGCATGTGTGTTTGTGTCTGTGTGCTGGCATAAGTGTGTGGGTAGTTGTGTGTATGAATGTGTGTGTGTGGGAGGGGGTATGTGTATGTGTGTGTAGGCATATGTGTTTGTGTCTGTGTGCAGGCATGAATGTGTGGGTAGTTGTGTGTATGTGTGTGTAAGTTTTTGTGTGTGTATGTGTGGGTGTCTGTATGTATGCGTGTGTATGTGTTTGTGTATGTGTTTGTGTATGTGTGTGTAGGTGTGTGTGTGTGTGCGTGTGTGTGTAGATGTGTATGTATGCGCGTGTGTGTAGGACATGGATGCAACCTGGAAACGGCTTTCGCTATAGGAGCAGCATCGTGAGGAGCCCGTCGACGGTGATGGTGCGGAGGGTGGCGGGGGGAAAAATCAAAGGAACGTCAAAAACAGTCAAGTGAAAACAATAAGCAATCGTGATTGCTCAAAAAAAAAAAAAAAAACCTAAAAGATAAGAAACAAGGTAGGTGCTGTTTAATACCATCGTCCTATTGAGTAAAACCAGTAATTTGATAGGTTAGATATTCCTGTTTATTTAGTTCTATTGAAATCCTCTGCCACTTTCGCATTAATAACATAATTCAATTCAAATACCGTAGTCGTGCGGTATAGTAGAACTGTAGTTGAGAACGCACGACAACGGCATTTGAATTGAATTATAATGTTATTAATGCGAAAGTGGCAGAGGATTTCAATAGAACTAAATAAACAGGAGTATCTAACCTATCAAATTACTGGTTTTACTCAATAGGACGATGATATTAAACAGCACCTACCTTGTTTCTTATCTTTTAGGGGTTTTTTTTTTTTTTTTACCGTATTCGGGTTTTAGTTTTTTCATCTT
Organism: Uloborus diversus; assembly: GCF_026930045.1. Lineage (NCBI taxonomy): Eukaryota > Metazoa > Arthropoda > Arachnida > Araneae > Uloboridae > Uloborus > Uloborus diversus. Next base: position 63,287,391 of record NC_072736.1, on the reverse strand, counting down.
TTATTTTTTAGAGCTACAATTTCCGAGGGAGTGCTCCAAACCTCTTCTCCTCTACCATTATCAAGGACAAGTAGAATGCATCTTTAAGAATGCAAATTAGAAAAATTTCTTGTGGCGGGCCCTTGAATTACTCCTCCACGTCATATCACAAAAAGAACGTATTGAACTCCATTTTTAGCACTACAATTGCAGAAGGAAATCCACCTGACAACCCCGAACCACCCTCTTCTGAACATTATTGGACATAATGTTTGCGTTTTGAACGTTTCAATTTCAAAAAACGGGCGTGGGGAGGGAGTCGCACCGGAGCGCATAATATTACGAAAGTCAGTTAGAATTACAAATAAAGAAAATTTTCCTTTGATATGGGCCCTCAAATCTCCCCTTACTCTAACATCATCAAAAAGATCGTCTAAAACTGCATTCTTAGAGCTAGAAGTTCGAAAAATAGACAGGTGAGTGACACCGAACCTCTTCAATCCTAACATTACCAAAGATCGTCTAAAATGCGTTTTCAAGACTAAAAATTTCGAAAAATTTCCGGGGGAGAAACCCCCGGACCCCCTTTACTTCGGAGTTAATACTATTCTTAAGGTTTGGTTCATATCGGCTTCCTTTTAAATCAGAAGATCTATACAGCCGCCACAGAACTAACAGTACTTCCAGAAATTCCACTTTGAGGCGACGATTATGCATACATTTGTTGAGAAAAAGGCTGTAACCTTCTCAATAATTTTTACTCTTATGATGAACTTGTGTCGCCTAGTAAAAATTCCTTAAAAAATGCTCTGTGAGAGATGTGCGCAAAGTTGCGTGAGACTAATACCAATCATTCGCCCTCGAATACCTTATTATTGCTTGGCCAAGACCAAATATATTCTTTTTTTGAGCGACCACGTTTGCTTATTGTTTTCACTTGTCCGTAATTGATGTTCTTTCGATTTTATTTTTCTATGCTTTTAATGCAAACTCGTCTGTTCCACGTGTCTTCGCGAGCATGTCTCTCCTCCTGGGCGGTGAAGTTCATGTCCCCCGCTAGCGACTTTACTTATTCCCAACCCTCTCGATTTTACACAATACTTTTCAGACAAAAACAGCATTCAGTCAACAACGTCCAGCATCCAGCCCCTGGAATTCATTTGAATGTAGACGTCTTGTATTCAAATCATGACTTTAACAAATATATGATTCGGATAGGAACCATTTGTAGAAATAAGAAACCCAACGAGTAGGGTCCTACCACAATTCGTAATTGCGAAAAACATAATTTAAATTCAAGACGTCAAAATTCAAATGAAAGCCACGGGCTGGATGCTAAATGTTTCTTTCTTTTCTGCTTGGTATTATTATTATTATTTTATTTTATTTATTTATTTATTTATTTATTTATTTTTTTTTTTTTTGATTTTTTCCCCCATTTATGAATAAGATCAAGTAATGATAATGTTTCAATGAAGTTTTAACACCATTTTAAATCGGGTGTTCCAAAATATCTTCAATTTTTAAATGTGTAAATTGTAATTAAAATATGCACTTTAAAAAGCATGAGCTTTGTGCAAGAAATAGATAAAAGTCAAAAACAATGTCTTAAAAGCACAAGATAAAGATGTAAAAGTTTAAAATGCAAACATGTTTCAGAGACAATAGCCTCCTTCCTCAGTGCAAAGCAAGCAAAAATATGCACTTGACAAGTTTATGAGCTGAACTTATAATTAATTTCTTTGAATCAAATTTTACTTTTTTACTTTTATAAGACTTAAGATGTATGTGTGATTTATGGAGTAAATATTGACTCAAATTGCTGCGTTTTAAATATAGTGAAGAAACCATTTGCATTAAATCTACAATATTTATTCATTACTAATATACATATATAAAGACATAATATGCAATAGTAAACATGAGTTACTATACCACCCCTATACATGAAGCCTTTTTATAGTGATTTCAAAACCATATAGTCGAGCTCGTTTAGCAAAATAACAGAAGAAAAGTAATTAAAAACATTAATACATTTTTGGCATTACTTACAGAAACAAAATGAGAGAAAAAAAAAAGACGTCTATTTTTTTTTTTTTTTTTTGAAAAGCAAGAAAAAGCTTGATTTTTGTCCTTCAAAAAAGAAAAAATGAGAGAGAGAGAAGTTTAATTTTTTTGGAGGGTTCATAATTACGTTGAAGCGGCTAGAAAATGCATGCGTAATAAGTAGTAAGTAAGTAAGTTATAGTGAAGTCCATTTCGAAAAAAGTGATTTCCGGAGTAGTAACGAGAAGCGATTCTTGAGTATAACTGAGAAGTGTGAAGACACTTACTGGTTATGAGTACCGGATCAACAGTCAATAATATGTAAACAATGTTAATGCACATGAAGTAGCTAATAGATAGAGTAACAAATTCATTTATGTAAATGTGAAAGCGTGAAAGGCTGAAATGAATATTCTTTGCCTTACATTTCGACACGAAATGTAACTCGATACCAAGATTTTTAATCATTTATTTTTTATTCACTTATTTTTTATTTTTTTCAACGCATTCCTATACGAACGGATTGAATTTACTTATAGACAAAAAGTTTTTCCACCCATCTAAAACAATTCTTTTGTTGAACTACAAATTATAAGTGTAGAAAATGCATTGCTTGATTGAAAACTTGTGGCTATGTATTTGTTTTTTTATCCAGGATATTAAAAAACTTTGACCTTTGACACTTTGAATTAAAATTCAACTAGAAATTTGGTTTTTCGTACTAATATTCAAGCCGTATATATTGTATTTATGGTTCAGTTCCCTTCTTGTTGTTTACCTTTTTATAGCAAAATTGAGGCTATAAACGAAATTGTTATTTTGTTCCTTAGATTTCTCTATGAACAGGTGCGACTGCACAATGCATACACACAAATATATATAGATAAAGACCGACTAAAATTGAAAAACCTTAGGTTTCAGGGAAATGTTTTAGACGTCAGACAAATTATTTGTCTGAGCTTATGAAAATTTCAGTGTAACACGACTACCGAAAGATTCTTAGAACATTGTGTATTCATCCAGTCAAAAACAAAATGGTCAGTGTTCTCCCCCTTCCCCATCAGTTCTCTAATTATCTGTAAATTTAAACCAGTGGTTCCCAATCTTTTGCACGTTGCGACCCTTTTTTGACCAAGTAAAGGACCTGTGATCCCGTAGCCTACATGTTAGTAAAGTATCGCTAGGTGTGGACCTAACCTGGCAACATTGTGAAAGCTACGTTAGATCCTAGATTACAAAACTGCTATGTTAGATTCGATCCACCCCTAACTATACTCTGGTAGGAATAATGTTTCGATCGAATAAGAAACGCTACACGACCCCATTTGGGGTCACGACCCTGGGAACCCACCCCTGCTTTAAAACAATTTTTTTATACTCATTCATGCTTTAAAGAAATGCATGTATGTATAATTTTTCTCCTTAGAAAGTTTTCAAAAGAAAAATTCAGTAAAATCCTGTTACAACGAATATCGGTATAACGAAATACCCGTTTCAACCAAATAAGTTTTCAGTCACGATTTTGAAGTTCATTGTTACTGGATTTCACTGTATTATGAATTACATGATCAATGTGTACATACCTTGTAAAGAATTTTTTTCGAGTTTGGTTCGAGAAATTATTTTTAAAAATGTTTGTTGAGCTGTGGAAAGCATTTTATGCGTTTACATTTGTAGTAACATAGTATAATATAGACAAAAATAGATTCCAAATACCTAGTAAGTATCTGGAATACGGTTTTGGAACCCCGGTTTTTTTTTTTTTTTTTTTTATAGAAATGGTCGCATTATTTCGAACAAAGTCTCAAAAGAGTGCTGGAAATATTTTGCCAGATCTTTTACGGAGCAAAATGTCGAACAGTACCTACTACCTTTTTCAACGAAATTCATTTTTTTTCGAATTTTAAACAATCAAAGAATGGATATTTCAAAAAAGCAAAAAGTACACGACACAGACAGAGGCTTGAAAAATACTCGGAAAAAAATTTACATGAAAACTTCAAAGGAATTTGTAAAACCTTCATCCAACTTTCCCCGTAGGTTAACATTAGATCCGTACGCTTTCAGACTCTCAGTGAAAAGCACCCTTAAATTTGCTTATAAAATAGCATTAATATACATATTTATCTTTCTTTGGATGCACCAGCTCCATTGTTTATGCTTTCTTGATATAGTGAAAAGTAATGGGGGTAGTGCATCCCCAGAAATAGAAATATTCATTAATGCTATATTACAAGCATACTTAAGATCATTTTAATCTTAATTATATCCGTGAATTGAGTAACACGGAAAGGTTCTTCACTGAAAGTCTGCGATGCAACTTTACGCAAAATGCGATACTTCCTTTTTTTAAAATTTACAACGTGAATCTTTTTTTTTTTTTTTCGGATATAGGGTTTATAGGTGTGAGTCCTATACTCTGGTTTTATGCCAAAAAAAATGGGAAAAAATTGTAAAACAAACCCCTAGAAAAAAGGATGGATTTTGATGATTTTAAAAATATAATAAGTGGTAATACCCCCCATGAGTTAACCAATTTCCTCCATATGTTCTTGCGTACAAATTTAGCACCTCTCTAGCCCCTCAGAAAAGTATTAATGTATAATATAGCGATCCCTTCCCCTCCAGATAAAAATAATGGCTATGAAACTGTCAAAAACTGAAAAAAATTTCGGGCGACATTTCCAAAAAAGCGGGACGTGTGAATGGAAAAAGGTGGTCATATTTGGATTCAGGAGGTCATTTAGCACAAGAATTCACAAGAATTATCTCAGAAGCACTCTTTAAAAACTATATCCTTTCTAAACACAAATCAAATCGTGAAGATGTTTCCAAGCATGTGGATTCACTTTCAAAAGCATTCATTCATTCCTTCATTGAAAAATGCCTCCGGAAAAGAGGGGAGTAGTAAATGGAAACGGTCGTTTGCGCTAATGATTGTAAATCTTATACACCTCACCCGGTTTTTCCCCTCAAGAAAGGACGGACTGGTGGGAGGCGTGGCTTAGTAGAGAAATTGAGCTTTTTCGAAAATATTTCAGATGGTTGGAACTCCGATATTTTTTTAGAAATGGTCGCATCATTTCAAACTTAGTCTCAAAAGAGAGGTGGAAATATTTTGCGTGTTGGGGCGTTCTTAAAATTTCGATATCACGATTTGCAGCTTTTTTATAGAGCGAAAGGTCCAACAGTACCTCGTTTTCGAAGAAATTCATTTTTTCTCAAATTTTAAAAAATCGAAGAATGGACGTATCAAAAAAGTAAAAACTAAAATACACAGACATAGGCTTGAAAAATACTCAGAAAAAAAATTGACCCGAAAACTTCAAAGGAATTTTGTAAAATAACATTCAACTTTCCCCGTAGGTTAGCATTGGATCCGAATCTTTCAGACTCTCAGTGAAGAGCACCCTTAAGCTGAGAAATATCTCCTCAATCACCAGATTAAAGTTTAATGTAACATATTTAGAGCAGGGTTGGCCAGATTGGACCCAATGGGTTTTTTTGAAAAAACCCATTATTTAGCCCACTTTTGGATTTTTTAAAATTTTCTAAGTTGTTTTCAAAAAAATTAATTAATTTAAATACTTTCACAATTTGAACTTCTTTTTTATTAGTTCTTCACCACAGACAGTGAACATAAAAAATGAATTTCGAACTTTAATAGTATTTCTTAACTCTTAAAAGCATTAAAAAAATACTTCAAATATTTTAAATAAATATATTTAACTTTTTTCTTTCACTGGTCTCACTAAATAACTCAAATTATCTTGATTAAGTCCTGTCACGTCCGATTTTCTCAATATTTGTAGAATGTAAAGAGGAAACTACTCTAGCTAAAAGGCTTTCATGTGAATTATTTTCTGCAAACCAACGCGTCACAAATCTCGAATAAACAAGGTATATTTTTTTTTAGAAATTAACAGATTTTACAAACGGTCGGATAGAAAACAGAATAGGATGTGCAGCATTTTTTTCATTATCTTACGAAAAAGTTTAATATTTCTTACTCCGTACATAGAAATAGAAAAAGAGGCAACATAAAATTCAAAGAAATGTCTTGATTGAGCTGGAATTCAGTAAAAAGGGATTTAAACTACTTGAGGTTCTACAGTAGTTTTGCATAACAAAATGAAATACAATAAAGTAAAATGCAAAAAAAAAAAGTAGGTAGCAATTAAAAACAAACAAACAAACAATAGATTTTATCACTCGAGAAGTAAATTTGCCTTAACTGTTGGCAATTATGGAAACTAAAAAACCTGAAACTTCACCATTCGTGGGTTTCGTCATCTTTTACACTTTTCTTCAGAAAACGCTGAATTTTCCAGCTTCTTTTTTCCCCCAAGACAATTTTTGTGCTTTGTCCATATACTTACGGTACAATATGCTACAAGTGCTCCACATTTTCCCTAAAAAAAGACAAAAAACCCACATTTCTTTTAAAATACCCAGCTTCAGTTGGGTTTTTTTGGGTTTTATTTAAAAAAACCCAAAAAAACCTGGGTCCATGGGCTTTTTAAAAAAAAACGGGTTTTTGCCAACCCTGATTTAGAGATATCTGGAGGCTAGATTACAAAAATACAGCTTTGAAACGAAAAGAGAGCTAGAAACAGTAAGACTCGAAGTGTGGTTTAACACTTACTCAGAAATTGCACAAAAAAAAGAAAGAAAAACATTGAAATCTATTCACTGACGTACAAGTGTTGTTGTGGATGTTGAATGATAATCTACTAAATAATAACTTAATAAAAAGTTAGATTACTCAATGATATATAGTCATTTTTTAAAGTAGTACAAAGACTTTTGTGAGATAAAATTTCCGGAACTTTTTGGTTTTAGATTTAAAAAAAAATAAGTTTTAATATGTCATTAAAAATGTTCATGTAGCTTTGTTAAAAATAGATCATAGATCTTATAATTAAATACCTATTCCAAAATAATTTTAACTAATGGATAGGGGCCTATTTCAGTGAAAAGTCGTAGGTGTACGAACACTTTTGGGAGCCTCTGTATGCTTGGCAGACGTCCCAGTTTTCAAACAAAATCCCAATCATGTCCCAGAAAAAGGTATATTTGATTATAAATGACCAGAAAGCAGGGCCGGATTTGTAAGTGTGGAGGCCCCAGGGCAACGAAGGAGTGGAGGCCCCTAATCAGGGTTCGAAAAGATCATCATATTTTCGAAAATATCCGATACTTTGATACATATCCGAATATTTTGATATATATGTATATATCTGATATTTTTGATCAGCACTTAAATTGTAAATACATCCTGAAGTTACTGCTATTTATTTTTTTATATTATTATTATTATTTATAGAGTAGAAAGAACGTAAAATTTGCTGACCTGTGAAAATTAGGAAATTTTTAAAAATTTTATTGTGGGGGCCCCTTTGTTGTGGAGGCCCCGGGGCAGTAGCACCGTCTGCCCTCCCCTAAATCCGGTCCTGCCAGAAAGGTCTAAAAATAATTATCTGTGAAAGATTACGCAGGATAATTACTTAATCATTTGTAACATTGACTTGTAAAATTACTTCCGGATTAGCTTGTGAGGATTTTTACAACAAGGTCCCCCCCCCCAAAAAAAAAGACTCTTTAAAGTCCTACAAAATGAAAAGGTATATCTAAATATTGTTTTTTTTTTTTTTAATTCCTCATTCAAAGTGTTTTTTCTATCTAAAATAAATTGTAAATACATATACATCTCAGAAGTGAAATGTTCGAATTTTATCTGTTTAAATCATTTTTTATTATCCCTGTTTTAGGTTCATAATTAGTAACCATTTATTCATAGAATTGAGAATATATATAGAATAGCCCTATAAAACGCTCTTAAAATCAGGCACGGGAGGTGTACCCATTTGAATATTAGCGATGCAGGGGGGAGGCATTCTGGTGCCCCAGTTGAACATTTCAGGAATCTGGGATGCCTGGATATATGGATATGAGCATGCAAGCTAGTATTTGCACAACCTTTATTATCAAGGAAGTAAAAAGTTATTGATTAGGGTATATTAATGGTTCAGAACATCAAGGCAGACCATTCGCCAATAATACAGCCCAGCATGTAAAAAAACCTAACAGAATCCTTTAACTTATCAACAGATCTAATGCACATAATTCTACAAAAATATTTTGGTATTTTTTATCTAAAGAGAAATACTAGTTTGGAATCAGTTTGGCTCCTAGCTTGCAACTATACCATGCATATGTAAATGCACTTGTAGAAGAAAAAAAAAGATTATTTTGCATGGAATGGCAAAAGCTTCAGACAATAACCCCTGGATCTGTCATCAATGCAGTAATTTAACCTACCAATATCTTAAATAAGTTTAAATAACTGTATCCCGACCTCTATGACTTTCTCTTGTTTAATTTTATACACATTAAGCTTTAAAAACCTAAACATCATAATCTAGATTAGAAAGTCCATTTCCTTATCAAGTAGTCATCTTTTAAACTTTTCGAATGAGCCAATAATTCTCTCAGGTTAAAGTCGCTAAAACTGTGCAGCATAAACTTTATGAGATCATACAAAGTTTCTGCATAAAAGGGAAAGAACTTTCTTTAGAATTATATGAAATTGCTAAAAATCTACAGTTTGATAGCTTTGTTACTTACTAAGTTGCAAACTAACTACACTTAATCACAATCTAGTGCATAAAAATCTAATTTGAGAACGATGATAAAGCACAAAATTTTGTTGAAACGTTAATATTCATTTATTCAATAACTTCCTTATCAGTCTTTATTTATTATTTAAAAAAATAGATTGGAATCAAAATAGATATCAGTGCCTGTCAGTCCGCACTTGCCTTTGGTTTCAAGAAATGATTTCACTTACTTTGCAATGTTTAAAGCCCTCAAACTCTTTCAAATTATACCGAATACAGTGATAAGTATCTTCTGCACAGAAAAAGATGAAATTTTCATGTATTTCTGCATCATGCTTTAAACTAATGACACGTTTGTTTATGCGAGTTTGTTGTTTTGCACAACATTGAAATGACGAACTTCCATGCTCGCGGAGTTTTATTTTTCTTCGTAAATTACTTGATTTCGAACGACATTAAGCAAACCGGAAAAAATGGAAATAGGAATGGACATTCTAAATAAATGGGTTTATATCCTTCATATAATAATTATTTATTCTGAATTTCACCAATTATGAAGTCAATTTAAATAGCATTTATCCATGGCCTCCCTCGATTTCACTAAAGTGTAAGCGCCACCTAGTAAGGGCCATGATTTGCTTAAAATTATGAGAATATTTGGCAACAGTATTGAGGATGATACTTTTTGTTTCGTTTTTCCTAGGGAGGCTGGTTTTTCCGAATCTGGAAACTCTCGTAATTAGGAAAAAAAAAAAAAAAAAGGAAAAGCTTGAAATAGTAGACATTTGAATTTAAAAAAGTGCAAGTTTGTGTTTGTAAGTTTCATATTTACAATTTAATGTCTCTCTCATACCCCTTCCCTCCATCCTTCAAAAAGAACCGGGGAAAGCAGCACGGATAAAAAAAACTTAAAGAAAAAAAATTTTAACTTAAGAGGGAAATTTAAATCGCATTACACGATGGTAAAAAATTTGTAATTTTCTTCGTGAAATATAAATGAGCATTTATTGGGGTTTGCATTCATGTTTTTTTTTTTTTTTTTTTTTTTTTTTTTTTTTTTTGTAAAATTAAAAACCATAATCATCGCGATTTTGTTGTTGGTGAACCTTTGACCGATAGAAAATATGCATTTATGAAATCGTTTTATAAAACGAAATAACTCCATAACTTATGAGGGAATGCAAAATTTTGGGGGAGAGGGGTCAGTGCTTAATTTGCGGTATGAAAACAAAACAAAACTGCATGAAAACAATAGGATCATATTACCTAATGACAAGAAACATTAAGCCATCATTTAAAAACAAATTTAAAAGGAAAAAGATTCTTCAGGTCGCATACAATATTATCTCCAAATTTGCAGATTAAGTAAATTTTGGTAAGGTTACAGTACACTCCAACCAGAGCGCCTCTGTTCAGTCTATGGTTCAAACACCACCTGTATTTCACTTAGGAGAAAATCACTTCAATTTTCACATAGTGCCTCAAGTACTTACACCAAAACTAGCATTATATTATTGTTACCATTACCATGCTAACAACTTAGTCTCCTAATTTTTATACTTTGTCAGCCTGGAATAATTCCAATTTAGAATATAGAAGTTGCTAGAGTAAATAATGATCATATAATTTATTTATCTTGTAATGAAATTTGAGAGTTGATCACATCAAGCATTTTTAACTGCTTCTGTAATGTGCCGTTTTCTATATGAGCATATTTTTAAAAGATCCTTCTCCTTCTCTTAATATGTAGTTTTTTTAATGACAGTTTGTATAATATTAACTATATTCACACTATAAAACATATTTAAATGACAATGTAAATGTTTTTTTCTCTCTCTAGAAGTAAAAAAAAAATGTTCCAACTTGTATTTAATTTGCTTTAACTTGTTAACATCTTGAATCTTGATCATATGTTTGAATATCTTTTTAAGCGATATTTTTTAAGCTTATTAAATTAACTTTATAAATAGAATAAAAAAAACTGACCCCCCCCCCCCCAAAAAATAGAGTTCCTAGAAATGGGAATTAATGAAGCTAATATCATAGATTAACAATGGAAATTTCAGTGTCCAAGCTGCTGCTGAACTCCTTGAAATTCCTAACTTCACACTCATTTAATGGAAACTGAAAAACTCATCAGTAGTAAAACATGCTAAAGAACTATTTCCTACACCAGGGGTGCCCTGTCTGCGCCATACCCCCCCCCCCCCCCCCAAGTGGGCATCTCTGCCTATACTCCTGCAGAGTAGGAGAATAAATTGGCTGCTTACCTAATAAATGTGCAAAAGATTTGCTTTGACTACATTAAAATAATTCAGATAAAATTTAAAAAATAAATGAGATTCCAAATTCATTCGAAATTCACTTACGAAAATCTTGTCTCAAAGATGATATGCATGGGTGGTTTAAGATTTGACAAGTTCATTTTATTCATTAGTACAATCTGTGAAAAATCCCTCTTCTCAAAAGATCAAAAGTAGTGGCCATTTGAACCATTTGTTAGTTACGAATCCCATGCCTTACTTTTCCTTTTTGAACTTCAGAAGATGAGCCTTCTTATGCTTATTCTATAAAAGAGCAATTTTTTACACCCATTTAAGACAAGACCATAGCTGTCCAAGGTTTTTGTTAAAATTAAAGTTAATTTTGTAGCTTTTTTTTAATTATCCTATCAGCTGATTGACTATGTCTTGCTGATTTATTGATCTAATGTAGTGCTTGTTAATTAGTGTTAATCACTCTTCAAGTACTTCTGTATTTAAAAAAACCTGCAAGATCCATAATTGTCCCAGAAGAAACTCAGAATTAATTCCGAGTCAGATAAAATTTAAAATATTTCAAATTGTATATTAAAGTTAAAATTTTTTGGCAGTTATCAAATTTTGTTTGGGCTAACCATAATGCACACCACTTTCTCCCCTGCAGCAGCAGCCATTTCCGTTTCTAAGCTCAACCGGCAGTCAACTATGCTATTGACTTCAGGCAATTGATACCAGAAAAAATTTTCCACGTTGTTCAATCTTTTGCAGCAAACTGCAATTTATTTTACCCGTTTTGTGTTTTTGTGATTGACGTTTAAAACGGTAAAGATCTTTCCTGGATACTCTGTAGTATCCTTCATGAATTTCAATTTTCTTTTTTTTTCAACTAAATTGTCAGTCATCATTTATTTATTTTTTTTCAGCATCATAAGTTTATTGCATGACCTAACCAGTAAACCATACAATAGTGCAATAATGAAAACAAAAATTAAATAACAATTGATAGGATATAGTAAAACATGTTTTCGGATGCATAAATTATTTGCCTTTGTGTTCCTGTTATCAATATATGAGGTCTTTAAGTTTGTAAGAAAAGTCAACAAACTTAGCATGTTTTGGTAAGTAGTAAAAGACTTCTTACACACGCTTTTCAGATGAATGTGCTACCACATGCAGGTGTTGAAATCGAGAGGTTACTTTCAATTTCTCCTCAAGTCTTTAAATTTGGCACTTTTCTTAAAATTTTGGTCAACTTTAAGATTAAATATCTCAATAATGAGGACACGAGGGAAAATAATTTTCGTGTCTTGAAAATGTCTCAATATGCTCTTTAGTTAGCTACCGTATACAATATTTTTAATTATTACATTATTCGTGTGGCCCCGATACACATGGCCATAGCCATAGGGAGGGGCAAGCATAGATGCAACAAAATAGTGGCCTTTAGTTGGCCCCCCTCCCCCCAGTACAGACATCAGAAATTGCTTGAAATTCTAGTCCTCCTCACCCTCTAAAAAAGCATTTTATGCTATTTTTGGTCAGGTGAGAGCAGAAAAAGCGGTGTCTCTCCCCCGGACATTTTTTCAAATTGAAGTCCTACAATTGCAATGCTAAATAAATAATCTTTGGTGACACGGTGACAGTTGGAAAGTGTGGGTGTTTAAGATTCCCCTCTAGTGAGGAGCATTTGCCCCTCTCTACCCCCTTTGGCTATGACCATGCTGGTACATACCAATATTAAACACGTCAACAACATAAAACACTCAAAGAAGAGAGACATTTATAAATAAATTAGTTTATTTATAGTTTCATCTGGCTATTTTCAACAAAATTGCAATAGCAGCAGTTGCCTCTTGAGACAAACTACACATAAAACATGCAGTTTCTTTACAGAATGTAAATTTAACATTCAGTCTTCAATAAATAAAATCAACATTTCTTAAATCACATAAAACAATGAAAAAAATGTAAATGTTTAACATGTCTTATAACTTCTATATTACAGATTTAAATATCAATATTGCTGGCGCAATTGTAAAGCATGCATATTGAAAACAATCCATAAATGTACAATTTAGAAGTAACAAATGCTCTTAGGACTTATGCAAATCATTATAAGTTAATAGGAACTAAAAAAAATTGTTTTGGAAGTAGAAAGAATCCCTGAATCCACAGGAAATACTCTGAATTTCCGCCAACAATTAAATATATATAAATGTCAATCAATATACTGTACTTTTAACTGTGAGGAATGAATTTTTTTATCTCTGTTTATAAAATAAATATAAGTATATGTAACTGATTTTCTAAAATACTACACATTTTTTATTTTGAATCAATGGGACAATGTTAAAAGAGCATTTTCAACCAAGAACATCATTCTTATGAAATTTTTATTGCAAAAGAATTAATTAGATTAAGAAAATATATTTTGCTGCAAATAGAACACAAACGAATAGTGTAAAACCCCTTTATATGAAATCTAGAATGTAACGGTTCTCATCTTTCCCATAAACTGAAATATTAACCCATTTTAACAGCTTAATAAAATAAACTGGGAACAATATTCAAAAAGAAACTTTCATAACAGAAGGAAAAATTCTTAAGTAATTGATAAACAATAGATATTTTTCTTAATTTAATCAAACATATACCTTATACTGAAGCTCGGATCTACAAATTTCGGGCCCCCCTGCAAAAAAATGTGCAAGGTCCCTCCTCAAGGGCCAGCAGTGTATATTTGCAAAGTTAATAAGTCTTAAATGTTTTTTTTTCCTATTTTTTTCTTCAATTTCTTGGGCTGTTGGTCCCCTTAAGGGCGTGCCGACCCCCCCCCCCCCCCATCCGCACCTGCTCATACTAAAATGACAGCAATGTAAGGTTTAGAACTTAATAGTATAAGATTAGCAATTTTTAAAAGATCTTAAATACATTATAGATTTTTACTGATTCATCACTTATTTCATATTAATATAGTAAGCGAGGAAAACTTTATAATGCACCTAAATAAAAGACCATCATTTATAAATGACTGGACGATCAATGATAATGTACAACAAAAAGTGCAGAAAATAATGAGTAAAAAGTTGAAGTAATGATGCCAGAACAGCAGCAAGTACTCCCCCGAAGGGGCGGGGAAGTATTTCTCATGAAAGCAGTTTATATAAACTCTAACTTAGTAGAGCACTAACTACTTGCAATGCCTAAATAATCAGCGCTTAGCTTGAAATTTTCAACAGTTTAATAAACATTAACAATTTTACTTCCTTTCACTTCTTGTAAAAATTATTATCACTTAATTTTACGCTCATTATTTATTTAAAGCGAACTTAAACTATTCTTAACAAAAAGGAAATTTTGACAAGAACAATAAAATAAATATAAGTTGCATTCTAGTGAATTTTAGTTTCACTTTAACACGAAAGCATTAATTTTCATAAATTTATCAGCCTTCAACATTTATGTATGCAAAATTTTGCTTTAACCGTTTTGTCTTTTTTTAATGTGATTTTAAGATGAAATCTAAGACAAGCAACAGACCATACAAATACAATTCTATCTTTTTTTAAAACTATCTAGACACCCTTAAAGTAAAAGATGCAATTGTGTATGTCACAATCAATTTGAAAGGTAAAATTTAACAATCTACTTGATATTGTATAAAAAAACTCCAAAAATTATCAATAAAAATTGGATTAATGGAAGCTACTTTCAATACTTTAAATTTAAAAGAATTTGCTAACATACATTTTTCTTTAAATTAAATAATTTTCACATTGCTTCGAATCATTTGTTATAAAGCCGATTATGTTCATCTTGCTATTTCCAACTTGTGAAATATTGAAAAATTAAAATAAATTCATAGTTTGAAAATGATAATTATTAGCATTTTAAAATAATATATCATTTTTGTACTTAAATTTACAACATTGAGATAATGATAAATTTTGCTTTTGAGTAGAGAAAATTTAATTATTTTTTTTTTAAATTTATGAGCAAAACCTGATAGATAGCATATCTAAGGAAAAAAGCAAAACTTAGATCCATGAACTAAGTTACGTTTGAAGCTCAAAAAAAAAAAAAAAAAAGATTAACATTTATTAAACATATACAATGAGATGGACCAACATTCTTCACACTAATGCTCTTGGCTGATATTAAATGAACCGAGTTTAATTCATAAAATATTGAAACCCAAATAACATTATGCCATTCATTCAAAGATGGAAAATATTGTAATTGATTTGGAAAATTTAAAATATTTATATATAACTCTACAAATTCAAAATACATTTCAAGCATTCACAGAATATGTAAGCACCAAATGTCATGAATTTCTAAAACTGTAATATAATGTTCAATGTACTTGAAAAACAGTAAAATGGCAGAATTCCTTTAAAACGCTGTCATGTAAAAACACATTGTCGAAATAGGGATTCTACATAGCCAGAGAACAAAGACTTTGCTCATATAAAAACAATACCTACTATCTATTATCCAAGTCAAAGTTTTATTGAAATACAAACAGAAACAAGCAATGTTTAAGCATATAGTATAAATGTACAATTACAAATGGATGTTTTAAATTACTTGCGTCAACACTTGCATAAAAATAAGCGAGCTGTTTAGGTACATTCATAGTTCAAATTGACATTGCCAGTTCCTGAAGTATTTCTGTCATACTTGAAGTGTAAAATTTGCAATACAAATATTTTTCAGTGGCAGTGATATTTGTAGAATATAGCAATTTAATGGAATAAAAAATTGTAATCAATGGAAAAGTTCAGCAACAACTATTTCAATTTCATAAATGAGAGTACAGGATGTGTTTACAAATAATCTTTGTTGATGTCAAACAAAATGTTCTATCTGTATGTTAAAATAAAAACATAAAAAAGAGGGAAAGAAATGTCATGGTGTCAATAAGCTCTTCAAAGCAAAGAAAAAAAAATTGTGCACATGCTAAAAAGTAACAAAAACAAATGAAATTCATATGCTTTTCACAAGCATAACTTTGTTTAAACCATTGAAGAAAAAGTATTACATATATATGTATGTATATTTAATGCAAAAATGCCTCATTAAAATACAGCAGAAATATTAGTTGCTAACACAAATGAATCAACACTTTATTACACTTAAATCTTTATTATAAAGGCTTTTCAAATAGCCTTCATTACTCTTCTGTTTTAAAAAGTAAAAGTGGTTGTGTTTCCTCATAAAAAATTATACCCCCCCCCCAGTGGTACGTTTGATTTTAGCATATAATGCCAACCCCAATGCATAGTATCTAATATATACAGGCGTCCTTTGAATAACATGGTTAATTTGTTCCGTGTAGTATCGGAAACGTGTAATACGAGACTTTTTTAAAAATACATTTTTAACTTAATTTTTACACTAGTTAATCATAGTAAAAATCATGTAAATATGTATCGTGTTGTATCGAAATCTTATTTCGTGTTACATGTAAACCGTGTTATACAAGATGTAGAAATAATGTGAATCAAGGGATGTGTACCATGTTATATCAAAACCAAGTTTCATAAAAACAAAGTAAAAAATTATCAAACATTAACAGAATATATTAAACAAAAATTTAAAAAATTTCATCTTTTTTAAACATAACTTTCATTTAAAATCAACAGTGTTATGCAAGTACTGTGTTATACGAGAGATGCCTGCATGTATATGTATGTATATATATGAGGTAGCGGGAAGCAAAGGGATGCAAGTGGCAAAATTAAAAATTTGGAGATAACCAGCACAAATGGTAGGTGAACCCCTCCTCTGTCTTGGGGCAAGAGATAGTACTAGTAGCCCTGGTAGGTGTGCTGCTGTACCGCATGATTTAAAAAAAAATTCAATGAAAGCCTACCAGGGACGTAATCTTTATACACGTTTTACTCATAACTTGAAAATGTCCCCTTGCATCCCTTTGCTTCTCACTGCTCATATGTGTGTGTTGAAGGACTTTCCCCATATTTTGATAAATTTTCTTTTGCCTTTTTCTATTTATGTTATATACCCACCTATAATTCACTTTATGTCTCATTTTAATAAATGCAATGGGCAAATTCTGCTGTATTCAGATAGTTCATGTCACAAAATGGACGAATAAATTAGTTTTTTTAAACTAGTAACGTGAAATGCCTTGACTAGAATTTTAAACGAGCTGATGTGTGTGCATCACATGACTTCCTTTTACTCCAATTTAATGTCATTTCCCCATTACTGGCAATTTTAATGTGATTCAATAGTTTACTAGTAGTTTTATAGTATATCACCAACAGTGGCCAAATTGAAATCAGATTTAAAAAAAAAAAAAATCACCAAATTTTTTGCCAAGTTGGCGACAAAACTTGGCGATCAAAAGACTGGCGATATATCGCCAAGTGTCCGCCAAATTATAACACCACTTAAGTTTACATCGAAATTAACAATGGTTTCTCCCCAGAAAGGGACAAAAGACCTCTTTAGAAATACCCGAATGCAACCAGAAGGGGAGGTGCACAACTAGACCCCACTAGGAGCCTACGTACCAAATTTCAACTTTCTAGGACATACCGTTCTTGAGTTATGTGACATACATACGCACATATGTACATACAGATGTCACGAGAAAACTCTTAATTAACTCGGGAATTGTCAAAATGGATATTTCACATGTCTATATGTTCTTAGGCACTTATCCACGTGTGGTCCAGGGTCGGATTTAGGGGAGGGCAGGCGGGGCTACTGCCCCGGGGCCTCCACAACAAAGGGGCCCCCACAATAAAATTTTTACAAAACATCCTAACTTTCACGGGTCAGCAAATTTTACGTTTTTCCTCCCCTATAAATTATAATTATAAAAAAATAAATAGCAGTAACTTCAGGATGTATTTACTATTAAAGCGCTGATCGAAAATATCGGATATATACATATATATCAAAATATTCGGATATATATCAAAGTATCGAATATTTTCGAAAATATGATGATGTTTTCGAGCCCTGATTAGGGGCCTCCACTCCTTCATTGCCCCGAGGTCTCCACACTTCCAAATCCGGCCCTGTTGTGGTTGAGTCGAAAAAACCTCATCATTCATTCGGGGTGAGTAAAATGGAACTTAAGATCGATTTTTGAGTGAAAATTTTTTCGCGAACACATTACTTCCTTTTTTGTAAAAGGAAGTAAAAAGCAGTGATAAAAAATGGAACCAAGCTAAAATAAAGAAGCAGGAAAAAATGTTTTCAAAATTACCAAATAGCAATTTCCCATAAATATTAAACACAATACATGAAAATTAAATTTCAATTTTTAATATAAATATCAATAATCCACTCATTTTAAACATAGTAAAATATCTCCAAAAAAGATCACTTTTTAAAGAAAGATGTTTTGTTTACTATGGAAGGTATATTCCAAAAATGTCTGTCATATGATATTCAAAATGTGTTAAGCATAATACAGGGTATCCGAGAAAGATCCGTTCAACATCAAAAATTTATTGAAAAAGAAACAATAGGGTTACAGCGAAACTAATTAGTACATTAGATAGAATAACTCAAAAAGTTTTTTTCTGCAGTATATTACTGACGCTATATGGCACTTCACGTCACACAAAGGAATATTAAAGCATTTTAGTTATTTCAATGATGGATCGCGTGAAGAAAGCTCAATGTGTTGGGTGGTTTATCGAAACAAAATCCGATACGCAAACACAACGGAACAAAACATCCAAACAGCTGTAGCTACTGTTGATGCTGAAACGGTTGTGGATGGAATTGGATTATCGTCTTGATATTGTTCGTGCTACGAAAGGGTCTCATGTAGAAATTTCCTAAGGTAATAACTTAAGTTGTAGGAAAAAAGATTTTTAAGTTATTCTATCTAATGTACTAATTAGTTTCGCTGTAACCCTATTGTTTCTTTTTCAATAAATTTTTGAAGTTGTACGGATCTTTCTCGGACACCCTGTATGATCACATGAATTTCTATGCAAGAGCTATGCATGTTTTCTGTTTTTATCATCAAAATAATACAGTGTGTTTAATTTATGAAAATTCCACCAACACAATTTCAAAATGGTGATTGCTTACATCAACACTGCTTAGTGAGAAGTAGCTGAGCAGTGATCTAGGTTGAATTATGTTTAATTTGCAAAAAAATAATGCTAATGAAAAGTGTTTATTATATAAAAGCAGTCTGCCAGATTTTAATATGAATAAAACTCCTTTTTTTTTAGATATATCATAGAGAAAAATAAATAGGTGCATGATCTCAATTTTTGTGTATTAATTTATTTGAATTGATAACATCGAAAATTTGATCCGATATTATATAAAAGTCAAACTACGCACTAAAGTACTTGGAGAAAATGATTTTGCAGAAATTCATAGGAATTTATGTGTTCATAGAAAATCATTAATTATTCCAATGAAAATTCTTTGACTAACATTTTGATTACATTTGTTATGAAAGGAATACGTCTGAACGTAATATAAAACTATGGGATATGTTTTTATGGATGGATACAAATGTTAGAATAGCCCATAATGTAATGAAATGCTCTTTTAAAAAGCTCTAATAAGAATCACAATTTTGTAATTTGCAAAAAAAAAAAAAAAAAAGAATAATAAACAAAACAAAAAAACTAACAGCTTAAACATTCATGAATTGATAGCAAATAAAAATGTAAAAAATCCTATTTACTAAAAAAAGAGAGGTCTTCATATTAATTTTTATATTTGTTTAATTGGATGGAGCACAGTACTAAAGTCATGAAAGGTTCAAATTTTTTAATATTATTTTTCCCGACACTTAGGATTTTCACTACAGCTAAGTTGTGGGGGGAAGGGAAGAATTGTAAATTTACAAAAAGTTACGGAATTGACTTAAATTAGTAAAATGGCATTAGAAAAAAAATTACCAGGAACAGCAAAACTAATGAGTTCAATTTCAAGAATTATTGCAATTTTTCAGTAAAGATAATGCTTAACGTCTAAAATTTATAGTACATGTAAAATGTATCATGAAAATTGATTTTCCACTCATATGATTGTTTTGTTACCCCAGGTTATACTCCGATCAATTGCTGGGCTTAAAAATTAATAACAAATTTCCCATTTACCAAAATTCAACCAACTAACATGATGATTAAAATATGGTGTAATAAATACTTATTTTAAACAGGAAATGAAAATACATTCAAACTCAATGTGATATGTAGCCAAGTCTACTGAGAAGACTGCAAACCAAAAAAATTCTTCCACAAGTAAGGTAAATTAAAATTGTTTTGGAGCTTATAATGTGTCTACATCATGAGGGATCATTTATACCTAATTGAATCAATAAAAATAATTGATTTTTTTTTAAAATCAGAAAAACAATTGTAAAAAACTAATTTGAAATTTGGAGTGTACTATTGTTACACAAAAACAATATGCACATGCATAATTTTCTTTGTTGTAGATTTATTCCTTCCCCAACCTCCTAATGGAATACTTATAAACTGTAATCACCAGCAAATACTGAAATGCGACATAATATGTATTTTTAATTTTAAACTTCAACACCAAGTATGTGTGTGTGATACGGTTTGTAAGTTTTTTAGTGCTTATTTCTTCTTGATAGATTCTGCCTTGTATTTCGGTGGGTTTTACAGTAGCCTTTGAAAAAATAACAAATTAAGCTAATTTTTTCCATTAAGCTTAGTTAAATTAAAATTCATTTTTCTGTGACTAAGTTTGATTTTGCTTGTGAAATGAGGAACCATTTTTCTTTGTTACTTAATCTAAACAAAAATAGTTTGACTAGAATTAAAAATGAATAAAAATGGTTAGTGATGCAAATGCTTTAACTTATGCTTGGATGATACACATACTAGTGCTTATATTAACGCAGTTCAACTCCCCTAACTTAACAAAATTTTTATCAGAGAAAATTAACTAGAATGACAATATTGAAATCTGTTTTTTTTTTTTTTAAGAGATATATAATCTATAGTGAAATCTTTAAATTTTCACAGATAAAATACTTTTATGTGAAAAAAAAGTAAAAATAAAAGGGGGGAGGGATTAAAATACACTTTTATGAATTCTTACATTAAATTTTCAAGGGTATTTTTCAAATACAAAAATCTAAGTAATTACAGAATTCAAGAAAATTATTTTTTTTTTCAGTTATAACTATTTTGTTTGATGAAATAATCCTTACAAAATAGAAACTAAACAAGACTCCCTTTTATATCTACTAACTATCTTAAAGGAGTTAGCTGCATATCTAAAGAAACATATTTCCATCTGTTTTACTCAAAATAAACACTTTGAAAAATATTTATCACAAAATCAATTATTTGTAGACTAAAAGAATACTACAAATAATAAAATGGGAAAAGAAAATATCTATTTCAACATTTTGATTAAAAGCAGATCAATGTAAAAGTTCAAAACATTGTATGAAAACATTAAAACCTTTTACAAGTGAGTAGTTATTAACTTTTAAAACAATTTCAGTAAATATTTAAAAGCCAAAATGAATTTAAAAATGCAAATCTAGCATAAATAACTTGTAAGAAACAGCTAAAATGCAACTGTTTTTTGTCAAGCACATAATTACATTTTGCAACGGTAAATTTCCTCTCGATAAAACGCTTCTCCTCTAGGTCAACCAATCTATAAAAATTCAGCAATAAAATAAATATATGTATGAAAAATTCTCTAAAAAGCACTATTGAAGTGTTGTATGCAGATAGATGAATATTATGCACATTTCATGAACAATCACTTCACATTCTTTTCAATTCATTCCAAAAATATCTGGAAAAGAAAAATGAAGACAATGATCAACAGAAAACGCAGCAACATCTACATTATTGGCAACCAATACAAATGTGACCACCAGCAACAGGCTCTGGGACCAACTAGGCTGTTCTTAGTCAATTTACAAGTCCCGAATGAAGATAAATAATGGCCCTCTTAAAGTTATCCACCCTTTACTCATTACTGCCTCTTCCAGTAAGCTGTTCCAAATACCCACGACTCTACTAAAGAAGTAACTTTTCCTAATAATAAAATAAACAAGCACAGGCTCGATAATAAAGTAAAAGTTTTGGTTAGTACTGTAGTTAGAAAAAAATATTTAGGGGAACTCACCTTGGGGCTCAGGGAGACTCACCAAAAGAAAAGGTAGCTAGGAGTCAATTAAAGTTACAACAGCGTCCTTTTTATGATTCAAAAAAATATTTCCAAGGATGGCGTCCCTCCATGTTCCAACCTAATTACAGCACTGGCTTTGGACCGTATTTTGTTTGAATTCTAAATGGACGAGCTCTTTTTGTTTTGAGCTTCTCCATTACTTGGACATTTTTGTCTGAGATATGTTTATTTGAGTAAAAACCACACACAACCAGCCCACAAATAACATTTTTTTTACAGTTTTGTATTTTTCAGTATGTTGAAAAAAAAATTGAAAGTGGTACACCTTTAACATTTTTCTCCAGAAACTGGCACTGTTCTGAAAAAGTCTGGCCACCCCTGCACTCAATGCATTTATTTACTTTCACAAAATTTTCAGATTATTGTATTTCTCCACAAACCTGCTTACTTTACATCATTGACTATTTTTCACAACAAAACAATTACCTTTTACATTTCAGATGCCCCTTTTTCTTTTCTTTCCTTTTCTTTTTTGTGCTTTTTCTTAGACTTTAAAAAGGATGGAGCTTTAATACCACCTTTCTTCTTCTCTTTCTTTTCTTTTTCTTTTTTAGGTGAAGTTTCACTTAATTCTTTAGTAGGAGAACCCTATAAATGAACATAAATAAGAATTTGAACAGTAAAAGTCATTAAATTTCTCATAAATATATTTAAAGTGTTGGCTTAAGACAGTCTAAGCATTTCTTGATTTTAAATGGCAATGTCTGGGTGAATTAAACTAGTATAAAAAAAAATGTGAGAAATGAATTAAATTGAAATATTTCGACAGTTAAATGAAAGTTGGAAGCCCAGTGGTAGCGCTTCGTACTTCACACTGCTGACCAGAGGGTTCTATTCTCGGGTTGGCCAGTGTCGACTCAGCTTTTCATTCTTTCAGTGGGTTGATAAAATGAGCACCAAGCATGCTTGGGAACTAAACTAAGGGGGTTCCAAGTTCGGATAACTATATAACTGGAATATCTGCCTTGCACCCCAGAGCTCTTGGTCTAAACTGAGGTGGGCACAGTAGGCTTTGACCCCCATGGGCTATTGCACCACTGAGTTTAGTTCAGTAAATGAAAGTTGTCTGCTTCTATTTCTTCACTTTTAATGGGATTGCATTAATCAAATTATAAAAATATTGATGTGAATAGTAATTGCTATTGAAAGGTGTATTCACTTTATTCTTCCAGAAAATGAATTAATCTTCAAATAATTTGAATCTAAAATTAAATTTTGGAAAGAATGTATTTTAAAATATGCAATTTCTCTCTTCATCCAATCGATTTGGCTGTTTGATCTTGGTTGGACTGTTTGATTTTGCAAACAGATCAAACTAGGTTACATCCAAAAGGTATAGGGGAGGAGAATTTTTTTTTTTTTTTTGAACAACACTGTTCTGGTCACTTGTTCACACATTTAGGTAGAGTAGATCTAAAGATCAGGTTTCAACTATAAGTGCAGTTATAAAATCAGTACAATAGTGCAGTTCTACACAGTAAGAAGTATGGATCTAAAATTGTGGTTTCATCCTCTTCTGTGGTTCTATTTCATCTTCATATCTTCTAGTCAAGTTTTGGTGAACTTGAAAAGTTTGATTTCATTGTGTCACGGGAAAGAAGGGCTAAGAAAGAAACAGGAATTTCTAAAAACAGATTCTGCACATGTTAAGGTAAACTGGGTTCATTTATATGCATTCAGTTAATCATCGCCAGAAAAAAAAATGTGTTTGAAAGTGTGAAAGGCTGCAGATAATTGGGAGTCTACTGTAGTAAGAAAGCATCAATAAAAGCTTTTTAACCAGCAAACATTTTTACCCCAAAGATTAGGAATGTATTCCTTAGAAATTGATAACACAATGGTTTTAGAAAATAAACTTTTAATAAATACTTAATTAAATCATTCATTTAAGCAGTAATATCAATTCAAATTACCTCTTTGCTACTTTGCGAGGTTACAGATACTTCACCACTTCCCAAGGACTTCATTTTTTGTCCATTGATTACTTGTGCAGCTGAAAATTCAGTACACAAATTATGCAAATTTTTTCAATAGTAATTAATGTCATTTTTTTTTTCAGTAATAAGATGAAGTAGCTAAAACAATAAGTGAAAAAATGCGTAAAACAGAAGAAAGCTTTTAAAAACGTAGAATCTTCTTTGTTTTTTTAACTCGCCAAAAAGTTGGAAATTATATTTAAACAAAATTATAAGTAGAGGAATTTTTGCTTTTAATATTTGAAGACTTCTATAACCTCTATATCAATTTCCCCCCGTAACTTATTTATTTTAGGGTTTGTTCACCTCTAATTCTAAATAATTCTTACGTTTATCATGTACTGTGCCTCTCTTACATTATTTATGAATTATTGAATGCAAAAAAAAGAAAAACTTTTTTATAAAACATCTTTGTTTTATTTAATTTTTCATTTTTTCTCCGTTGAGGTTCTTATGAATAAAAGATATCAAAATATGAATTAAAAGATATCAAAATCGAGGCATGTATGAAATATGCAAAGTAATAAAATAGGTTTTAGGTAAAAATATGCAGTTTCAAAAAAAAAAAAAATCTCAGATACTAACTAGGCTTCATCAGATTACAATTTTCTTTAAACATCACTTCAAAACAAAACTCAAAAAATTAATTTCAAAAATAAATATTTTTTTAGGGAAATGTAAAATTGATATTTAAGATGATAGAGAAAATTCCTGCCTGAATACAATTATGAAAGAAGACTTATTTCACTCATGCTTTAATTTTTAACTAGTGATACTTCATGATGAAGTTAACACATCTTATCAACTTATGAGAAAGCATTGAACATAACTGCAGCTTCATATTCTGGTTAAATAAACATTTACAAAAATTCAATACTCTGAATGAATGTAAATTTTTATTACATACATTTGAAACAGAATTGTGGATAATTAGAGAGAGGTTTTCTAAAAGCATTATACAGTAAATCCTCATTTATCCATACCATAAAAGCTACACAGCTGTTTAGATGGGCATACTGTCTAAATAAAAGGCAAGTTAGCACAATAATGTATTGTAGGCCGTATTTTGTATTTTTAATTTTCTTTTCTGCAGTTTTATATTTCATTCTTTTGAACTTAAATACAATTTTTACTGTATACAGCAGTTTGTTTCTGTACACTGGCTAATTTTATAGTGATTTTGTTTGATCCATGCTTCTATTAACTTGGGACGACGTGGATCCCCTATTAGTTTGGATCAATGAGGTTCTACTGTATGATTAAATAGCATGAAAATATATTGAATATTGTTGCTTATCTATAACTTGCCAGTATGAAGTAAAGAGAGAAATTTTTTTTGAAAACATCAAAACATGCTGTAGAATTAAAAAGCAGCGTTTATAAAATACAAAGTGCACTGAAGTATGCTTCCAAATGTTTGAATTTAGTAAAAGAAATAAGAAATGTCCATCAAACTTTTTAACAGTAATTAAAATGTAAGAATATCATTAAATAAATAGAAATAAAATCACAGTCTAAGTACTCACATTTTGTTTTAGATTTCCTCTCAGAAAAAGTGCGTTTGAAGAAATTCGATTTTTTTTCTATACTGTCTAAAATACATGCAAAACATTTAAATATTTCATGCACAATAGAAAAAATACTCAAATGCACACTTTAAAATTATCATGCATAAATTTACAAACTATAAGCAAAAATGAAGTGATGTAACATGCAAAAGTCTGAAAGACATTTAGGTTAAAACTTTTAAAAACAGTTGATCAAGCTATAGAGAATATATTTGAATAGAATTATACCTTGCTCTGCAATAGCAGATGACATTGCCTTCTGGACAGCAACATTTTCAGAATCCTTACCTGTGTACAAAAACATTTTCAAAATGAGTGCACTTATGTGGGAAATAATTTAAATAACAATCACTATCAAATATTAAAGCACATTAAATCAAATTGTAATGCAATAAAAATTATGCTTATTTTAAGCTGTTTAAAATACTTTTGGCAATAGGACATTTTCTTTCAGTTTCCTACAGTTGAAAGTGAAATATTTAATGACTTTTTCAAGTAAGCAAATACCTTCTTGAAATTTCATAAGTGCATTATTAGCATACGCAACAATGAAAGATGATTCATTTCCAAGTCATAATTTCAATTAGTTTGTAATTGAGTTTGTTTATAAGGATGCTATACCTTTTGAAAGATCTATAAGACGAACCAAAATTTGAATGTTATGACTACAGAACTAAATATATAACTATATATGATAGTATATCACTTAACTCTAGTCAGTATATTGATTCCAGTGAAATTTACAGGCATTGAAGAAGTCACAGTTGGTCTTTGCCGAAAGTCCTTTAGAGCCTTGGTGCAAGTCTCTTGAATGTTGTCAAATATCTCAAAATAATGCTATTTCATATTAGTTTTGAAGGAACAAGAATAAATTGAGGGAAGTCACTCCAGAATTATAGTTAAGCAAGGGCATAGTTGCCACCTTTGAATATCAGCCAAAAGACTGGGCACAAGCTTTGCACACTTTTCACGCTTGTAGACAATTCATAACAATCTTTTGAACAGCATTTTTGGAACGCTTAATGTCTGTGCCATCCAAGAAACACTCATTAGACATTATGAGTTCATGATTTTGGCCACATATTTCCATCTGTAGTGGTTATTGAGGCCCTTTCACAGAGCGATTCAACGTTAAACCCTTCACAGCCTTAAAAAATGATTGTGTCCTTCAAAATCTGTTTTAAAGAAATGGAAGGTTTGCCATTTTGTTACATAACCATTACCAATAGCTCTCTACATCACGCAAAAAGTTCCCATTTCAGACATGCCGAGTTTCATACAAAGCATGTCATTTTTCGGAATTGAGTGCGACTTGCATGGAATATTAAAACAAGATACACAAAAATGCCCGTCCTTATTCATCCGAGAATTAGAACTGTCATTGGAAGCAACATATTGACTCGGGAAGAGTCAACTTCAAGCCTTTATATATATTTTCATTTTCCGATCAACATATATCTTAGAACCAATTTTGACATCAGGGTAAAAGCACCAAATATGGGGTACCTTTTGTTTTTGTCACTTACAACTAACATGGTTAAGAAAAAGAGGAAAATATTGAGCATAATACAAAATTCGTTCTGAGATTAGGACCATCTGAGTTCAAATGCTTAAATCAAAAATTTTGCCAATAAATTTTAATTTTTTTTAAATCCAGAAAAAGTTTGTTTTTACAACACATTTCCAATTTTGATACCACAAAAATAACTTTAGAAAACAACCATTTGCATTTCATAAATCATTTATTTGCACTTCTAGCAAATGATACTATTTTTTAAACTATCAGTGCAGTTTATACTTTCAAATTGGAGTCATTTTTGCCCCAAACCCACTACTCACCTCCTGGTCACTAGAAAAGGAGTATGCAACACAGACACACACAACACTATTTTCATCTTCACATTCACGTCACAATTCTCCCTTTTCAGAAGAAAAAGAATCTTCCTTCACCCTATATAGCATATTTTTCAGGATATTGCACCCAAGCCCATATTACGTACTTATCCGACTTGATTTCCATTCTCAATCAGATGCATCAACTATGTTGGAAGTCATAAAAATATTGAAAACGTATGTATTTAAAGTGAATACTGAAAAAATAATAACTTATAAAATTTCAATTTTCAACCGATAAGAATGGTGAAACGTTACTACCTCAGCACTGTAAAAACACTTTGGAAGTGTCAAACAAACAGTTATAACCTCCAACTACAGGTCAAACCGCCTTTACTAGTCACAACAAAAAGTATCAACTTTTTCTCAACTTCTTCCGACATTCTAGGTGTTGGATAAGTACGTACAAAAATACATAAGTTCCCCACCCCATATTAGGAAGTACCACACATTATCCTACCTTCCAGACAGACCAGTGAAAATAGAAACTTTGAGAAAATAAGAGATTCAAATGTATTAAGTGTGAATAATAATTTTATAAATATTTAACGTTTGTGTCAATTCTTACTTTTTGTTGGACGAGGAGAAACAGGTGGCGGTGATTTTCCAGTGGGCGGAGTCGAGATTTGCGGTTTTGATGGTTGACTAACAGGTTCCATTAATAGATGCTTTATTTCATCTGGAACTTCTTCTTCAACTAAAAAATTGGTTATGGCATTTAGTTCATGTTTCAAGATATTCAAAACAATCATTCCCAAATTCAAGCAGATCTTGTACTTGTGTAAATTGCTATCAGCTCAATAAATTTGAACACTAATAGACACGAATGTCTTCGACTCACAAGGTACACTATAAGTTGTTTTCAGCTTTAAAAACAATTCTACAACAAAATTCAGAATTTAGTCCTGCATTAAGAAAAAAAAAAAAAAAAAAAACACACACACACACACACACAAAAAAAAAAAAAAAAAAAAACTTTTAAAATGGGATTTTTGTTTAATTCTTGTTTAAAATCTAATGCAACAGAAAGTGTACAATCTTGTTTATTGGGACTAACTAGGATAGCTAAAATTTGTTTTACATTCTAAACACAAGAACATTTTAAATAAATGAATTTTAAAAAAGCCACTTTTAAAAAATGAAAAAGACTTCTCTTTCAAAATATAGAAGTGCAATTTTGCATCATTAATGATTCTTTACTAAGTTCAATTATCATCTTGAACTCTATTTTTAATCTAATTAAAACTTCTTATCCTTAAAAATGTCTGCATAAAGAGTTAAATAATTTAAGTTATTTTCCAGTAAAAATATTGGCAGATAAATACTTATACAGAAAGTATAGCAATTACCTTTGAATATAACGTGACTGCTATAATGCTGATTCTAATTAAATTATTGGAAAAAATGTACCGAGTTGAAAATCATCAGTAAAATTGTGTAGTTGAAAATTGTACTCTACTCACTTGATTCCCCTCTTTGCCTTCGTTCTACAATGTTCCTGTACTCCTCTAAATCTTGTTCTGTGATGTTATCGAATGGATTTTTGGAATAAGCACTCTTGTA
Organism: Uloborus diversus; assembly: GCF_026930045.1. NCBI lineage: Eukaryota > Metazoa > Arthropoda > Arachnida > Araneae > Uloboridae > Uloborus > Uloborus diversus. The sequence goes on along the minus strand of NC_072736.1, from coordinate 63,258,283 downwards.
TACCATAGCATTATGCTGATATTCACGTTGAATTATTCCCTTAGAGGCAGCACCAACTAAAACAACTTGGTCTCCAGCTGCATTTACCATTGCATCCTAAAATTAAATTTAATGAAAGCAAAATTAGTGTTGCATTATCATGCATGAAAATTTTAGCAAAGAGCAGTATTTTAGTATTTCATATAAATAATTCATTTTACTTTTTTTTCATGAAATTTTTATATTGGTTAATATTAATTTAAAAACGAGCTGATGTGTGCATCACGACTTCCTTTTACACCAATTTAATGTTATTTCTCCATTATTGGCAATTTTAATGTGGTTCAATAGATAACTCTCTAAATATTGCCAATAGTGGCCAAAATGAAAACAAATTTAAAAAAAAAAAAACTGCCAAATTTGTCGTCAAGTTGGTGACAGAACTTGGCGAATCATTCAGATACTTCCATTCAGCTAATTTAGTAACTTGTAATTTAAAACTGCTTTTAGTTCATGGGCGGATTTATGGGGGGGGCAGAGGGGGGCAATGCCCCCCCAGTTTTGGGAGGACTTTATGTAGTGACAGCACGTCTTCCAAAAATTAAAAAAATATATATATATATTATTATTTCTTTTTTGAATAGTTCAGAAGGGCATGGGTCGATTTATAGGGGGCAATGCCCCCCAGTTTTGGGAGGACTTTATATAGTAACAACACATCTTCCAAAATCTTGAAACAAAAAAATCATGACTTTTTCTTTTTTGAATAGTTCAATTAAAACGAAGAGAAAAGCGAATGTCCTTTTCTGATGGGAGAAAAGAAAAGGAAAAAAAATGAACATTAAGTACAAATAGTAGAGGTGTCACTGGGGTGCTGAAACTGTGTCTAAATTTACTATTTTGGATTAAAAACCATTTGGACAAGTATATAAATGAAAATATAGGCTAAACGATCTATACATTAAGCTGCAATACTTATAATAATTGACGATTATTTTAATAAATTAGAACCTAAAGCAAAGGGGAAAAAACTTGAGTCATCCAAAGTTTCGGAAAAATTTGCTGAAATTTCATAAAAGTCTATAAAAACCTAACAAAGATTGGTAAAATCATAAAAATCCTTTAACTGTAAAAACTGACGAATTTTCGTAAAAAATACAAAAAATCAAGCAAAAATCTGCAGGTAAGAGTGAATTTCAAACAGGGCTGAATTTGCCTATAAGATAAACAAGCTATTGCTTAGGGCCCCTGCTTCGAAGTGGGTTCCTAACTTCCAAAAAAAAAAATCATGATTCGTCTCTTAAAAAATGAAAATTGCTTGAAAAAACTAATTTCATTTTTAAGTGCTTGTAAACCTTGAATATTTGGAAACGTATGGCTACAAACCTTAAATTTTAAAATTTCTAACAAATGGTAGAGGGGGAGGAATGCCAAAATATGTTAAATTCAGATCCCTGCCACATCCTGTATTAAAAATGTAAAAATCATGATTCTCACATTTGTAACATATTATTTTAAAAATAAATTTTTGTGACTCACATGTTTCATATCTTGCTATTTATTCAATCCCAAATGCAGTATTTTGGAAATTCTTTTGTATTGATTCCTTTTATCGTATTTCTTCTGCATATTGTCTATCTGTTTAGCACGGAAAAAAATACACACTACTTCTATTTCTTTTCGTTTTCTGCCCCACTTGCAACTGAAGAAAAGTTGTCATGAGAAATCTATGGTTTCTTTTTTCTTTTAAATTTAAAATAGCTATTTCTTACAAAGTTGGAACAGGACTGTAAAAATTTACAATCAAGTACTAAAATATCAGAGACTGTAAAGTACAAATGAAGTGCGTTAAATAATTTTATTTATTCTAGAGTCCTTGAAAATAATAAGATAAGTCTTTGAAAATCCTAAGCAAAGTGTTCTTAAACTCTCAATTACTTCTACTGCATATTGTTAATCTGTTTAGCCAGGAAAAAAAATGATACACTACCTCTATTCCTTTTCGTTTTTTGCACTACTTATAATTAAAAAAAGGTTGTTGTAATGAAAAATCTATAGTTTATTTTTTCTTTCAAACTTAAAATGGCTGTTCCTTACAAAGTTTGAACAATGCTGTACAACTGTATAATCTAGTTATCAATTTCTATGTCTATCCAATTAACCTTTATAAAGCTTCAAAATGCAGAATTTTATATCCATTTTACAAAATTTCCTCCGGGGGAGAAACCCCCGGCCCCTCTAAAATTGGAGATATTCTATTTCCCACTTAAAAGGGAGCCTTGCGCCACCCTCTTATACCAGCTCCCTCTCTTAAGGTCAATGTAAAAAAGGACAGCATGAAAACACACATCAATGAAAATGACACACAAAAAAGTAAAGCATGGACTTATGCATCACAGGAAACAGACAAAAACATGGGAGTGGGGGGCAATAAAAATGTTGCTCAAAAAAAAAAAAAAAAAAAAAAAAATCCTGCCCCCCCATGAACTCGGTCCTAAATCCGCCTATGTTTTAGTTAAGTCATTGTAATTTTAATTTGCAAAAATAAACGTTTGTTCTAAATCGAAAAAAAAAAAACATTTTATTTGTCCTGGATTTTTTTCGGTTATTGTTATCAGTCGCTTATTGTTATCAAATTGTATTTGTCCCAAAGTGATCACATTAAGCAGTGTCTACTGTATATAATAAATGATTACTAAATTAAACCTATAAAACACATTTTTCATCTAAAAATAATTCTGAACATGAAAAAGCATTATTGTCAAAAAAAAAAAGGAAAAAAAATGCTGTAGAAAGGTAGTATATAATAATGAGAACTAAAATAAATCTTTAAAACACATATTTCACCTAAAGTAGTTCTGAACAAGTCACACACAAAAAAAAAAGTATTTAGACTTGGCAAAAAAATGAAGCCGAAAATTAGAGATTAGTAAGTTGGGCATATAACGGTAAAATATAAACACTATTTACCCCCCCCCCCCCAAAAAAAATGGTACTTTAACAATGACCAAGAAAGAAAGTTAGGTCAGCAATTATACAAATTTAAAACACTCTAGGCTAATTTTTTGATATATATAGGATGGACATTTGAAAAATATGAATAATATTATAATTCAAAAAATTCAGTGCATCTCTATTATGGCACTATATAATTATAATCTTCCATGAGAAATCATACTCGACTTATATAAAAAATTTGAGTACTTACTTGCATTTTACGAATTTCTTCCCATGTGACTCCTTCTAAGATATTTGATTGAGGACCAGCTGTGACTTTGGATTTCATTCGATTTTCTTTCAACTACATGAAAAGTTTAAGCATCGAATTAGAACTGCATTTCTTAAGAAAAAACTTAAAAATTGAATTTATGAAATTAAAAAAAAACATTTATAGAGATTTTTAGGGAAATACAACATACCATATAGAACCTCACTCAAGAGAGAGTTTTTTAATATAATATCTTCTTAAATTTCACAGCAAGTATCAATCAAGGGCTTCTTAATACAGTGGACTTGCACTACAACGCGATTTGACATATGAGAAATAGCTATAACGATAGTTTTTTTTACGAGTAACAAATTTTAGAGCTGATTGAAATTCCTCACCCGCAACAGGAAAATTTTTGGAAGGGAATTGTGGGTTTATAGTGCCTTTATTACTGGCTACTAAATATTGGTTTCATGAATGATTTCATCATGGGCTTTTCCTGTAGCATCACTGAAAGCAGAAGTTCCCTACACTGTACTAGTCTAAACATCGCTTTGTTAGTGTGTAGAAATAACCATTTATAGTTTTCATTAATTTTTTTTTTTTAAATTCTAAATATGAAATTTGATGAAATATGTCACCTAAATATGCTAGTTATCTTAAGTTTGTGAAAATGGAAAGAAAAAAAGAAAGTATGATAATTAAAGGTTTTCAATATTCTTACACTAAAAAGTGTGTCGAATACAAATACTGTATCAACTGTAGAGTGCTATAAGTGATGCATTTTGTTATTACTACATACCCTTCACACAGTAAGTACTGTTTCATTTCATGCCTCTCTCTCCCATTGATTTTGTATATTATAACAGTATTTTATATCGAACAACACAGCTTTATTTTACTTATTTATTTTGAAATACAATGAAAATCCAGTCCTTTATGTGAAAGATGCTAAGATAAAGAAATTGGTTAAAACAGTTTGAGGGAGGTTTAAAAATGTCTAAAATAATTCGGTATCTTCATTAAAAAAAATGTCGCACCCTTTTCTATAACGCGAAATTTCGACTAACAAGGAGACGTTACGGTCTCGGAAATTCAGATTGGGATGAGATTTGGCAGATTAGTAGTATCCCTTAAGGGTACTCTCAGGGTAAAGTAATAAAGCACACTAGCCATAAAATTCCAAGAAAACAGCCTTTAAAGACTTACGCGCAACTTATAAACTAGTAGAGTTTGTTCGTAAATAAGTGCCCGGTGGTCATGTGAGCAGCGCTCTGGGGTTCCATGCGGCCGATCCGGGTTCAAATCCACTGCAAGTTTCTTTTTGGTTCATTTATAAAGTGACTATTACCACTTTTTGCAGTTTGAATTGAAGGTAATACTTAATTTTAAAAATATGATGTATTTTTAATGTGTGATAGTACATTAAAACTCTATTTACTATTCTCACAAACAAGTGATTGCACATTGTTAGATATTATAAACTTTGACGAAGTAAATGATTTTTGCAATAAATACATAATCAGTTTCTTTGTGGAAGAGTGAAAATGTTGTTTTATTGCACATAAGCAGGCAGTCAAATTTTAAAAACCCTAACCGTACTTATCGAGCAATGTTTTTGCTCTATGATTCTGTTATTTGTAAATTTATCATCTGCTGTATTTTACATTGAATATTCAACTCTTTACTTTCCATCTATTATCGTCTGCAGTGTTCATATTTGTTTTCATCATTAAATTTATTTATTGTCTGTGCTGTATATTAGACTGGAACATTCTATACCATGAAAAAGGATTTCAGTTTTTAAAATATTAAGAATCGAAATGGTCGGTTATTGAAGTAACCCCGAAACAAATAAAATCTGTTGGCAAAATGGATCAAAATTTATTGCACAGTGAAATGTTGAAGCAGAGATTAAAAGATGTGGTCGTTTATTACGAGAGCTTGTTTACTGAAAATCATTTGATTGCATCAGAATCATCAAGTTCAATTTCTCGTGAAGCGATGTTATTGGGCGAAAAAATTTATGAACGTGCTATGGATATGCTGGTTGAAAAAATATTTGTAACTGATGACGAACTTGCTCGTGAAAATGAAAACTGTGAGGAGGAACCTTTTGAGCAAGTCGAAATTCAAAGCTCATCAGCTGAATACGAACTAGAAGAGAAAAAAAGAAGAGAGGTAGAGCATCTTCCTTTGGATTACAAAATTAAAGTTGTGAACACAGCAACGGCTCACCATACATGGAATCTACAAACATTACAAAAGAAAGGATGCAGTCGGTTTAAAAAAAATGAATATTTATCGCAATGGGAGAAAGAAATAAAAAATGGAGGAAATCTATTCGATAAATACGATGTAATCAATTCTTGGACATATGATTGTTTTCTAGAAGCTTGAGAGAATTACCAACAAGTTTCTGTATGGAACTTGCAACAGTGGGCTTTAGCAGGAGCACGACAGTTTACAGATTTTGAATTTAAAGCATCTGACAGTTGGGTAAAAAAATTCAAAAGCAAGCATGCCATTCATCAACGAAAAGTCACAAAATTTGTTTCAAAAAGAGAAACTGCGACGATCGAAGAAATTTTGGCTTTTGTAGACACTTTTGTAATTCAGACGTTAAAGTTGATACCGAATTTCAAAAACGATTATGTTATCAATACTGACCAAACAGGTAAGTAATTAAAAACTTATTTTACGATCTTCAGAACAAGGGCGGATCCAGCTTCTGGTTTAGGAGGAGGTCATTTTCGGAAAGGGAGGGGTAAAAGGGTAATTTTTGCGCAAAATGGGCAATTTTTTTTTTTTTTTTGAAATATGTCTCAAAAATGCAATTTTATTCTATATTTGGTCATTTAAAAGATGGGTCATGACCCCCCTCCCCCCCAGAACCCTCTCTCTGGATCCGCGCCTTCTTTTGACAAAATATTTTAATTCCCATTTCCTTTTTCTTGGATGTCAGTATCAGTCGGTGTACAACAGGACTTTAGCTCAAAAGGGAAGTAAAACTATTTTTGTCAAAAGGCACGACATGAATAGAGTAACGCAAACGCATTCATACACCGCTCAATATTCTCTTACCCTGTCTGGAAAAGTTCTGCTCCTTGCATTTCTTTGTTTGCAAGAAGTGACTGGTATTTTTCTCCCCCGAATTCAAAAAACAATTGATGAATACTCGCAAAAATATAAAAATGTCATAATAACATCTTTGAAATCAGGAAAGCTAACGACAGGACTATACATCGAATTTTTGAACCGTTGCTTGAAGTTTTATGTGGGAAAAGAAGAATTTCTATTGATTATCGACTCTTGAGGAGGACAAACAAAACCTGAACTATATGAACAAATTTTCCAGGATGATGAAAAATCTCCAACTTGTACAGTTAAAGTGATTCTACCAAAATGTACTCCCCTTGTTCAACCTTGCGACGTCTATTTTTATCGACAGGTAAAGAATTTAATAAAACGTATACAAAATTGAGCGTATCTCGTTGAAAATAGAGAAATAAATACCCGTGAAGACTGCATAAAAATACAATCAATTGTCCATCATCAACTGTCATCGCCAATTTTTGATAAAATGATTCGATATGCCTGGTATACTTCTAAACTTTCTGACAAAAGAGAAATTTTCCTGAGTGTAAATGAAGTACGTCTTCCAACGACTCTTTCACAAAAAAGTTGCTCCTGTAAGCAATCTTCCTCTATAAATTGTGCGAGATGTCAAAACAGTTATTGTTTCCCATGTTTTTATGATAAATATCATTCTGGTGTATGTATATAAATAACAACTATATTGTTAAAAATCATCTATAAATTAAGCTCTACAATAATTTTGTAGCCGTTGTAATTCAAATTTTAACTTGTATCGATTTAATTTATCTGCCTTTTCTCTATTAAAGTGCCTTACGTGTTTAAAAATTTTGCATTATCTTCAATTCAAATTGCACAAAGCTGCAACAGTTACTTTTTAAATTAACAAAAAAGAAACTTGCAGCGGATATGAACCCGGATCGGCCGCATAGAACCCCAGAGCGCTGCCCACATGATCACAGGGCACTTGTTTACGAACAATCCCTACTAGTTTATAAGTTACGAGTAAATCTTTAAAGGCTGTTTTCTTGGAATTTTATGGCTAGTGTGCTTTATTACTTTACCTTGAGAGTATCCTTAAAGGATACTACTAATCTGCCAAATCTCATCCCGATCTGAATTTCCGAGACCGTACCGTCTCCTTGTAAGAGTAATTCTCACATTGTCTGCAATGTTTTTCACTCCCTATAACCAATGTTCGGTCAGTGTTACCATGCCATCTCGTACGGAATCTCAATGAGACAAGCAACTAGATATTTGACGTCCATCCAGTTCTGAGAGATGACACAGTCGCATTTCAGTGGTCTCCCCAAGATGAGAGCGCTATCTCTCTATTAGGTGAATACTGTTGTTAGAGCAACCGGATATTTCACCGAAATCTCTGCTAGTTTTAAAATGTAATTTTTGTTGAACGTTGTGAAAATTAAAGAGCTTTTTTTAGACGTACATATATAATTCTGAACCGCAGGTTGAACAGAAAAGATCCTTAATAAAATCCATAACGCCTGCCTACAAAATCAAACTCTTCATTTTATTTTTTTCTTCGAACAATGCTTACAATGCCAGATGCTAAGTTTTCCATATACATTTTAGCGAAAGCACATTTACTAGTTATATTGCCATATTTTTAATCTTTAAATTTAATTATAATTTAAAAGGTTTTACAACCACTGCTGCCACTTTTCATCTACCAAACTTAACAATTGTCATATGTTTTACATGCATCCGCAGTATATGAATACTTTTCCCCTTTTGGAAAATGTACCTCCGTCCACTTATTGTGGTGAATGTGATCTTCAGACTTGTGTGAATTACTCCTGACGCGAGGTATCTTGGAACACATCCCTTGCATAAGTTGCGACTGGACTGTACAGATGTTTTTTTTTAAAAATGAGGCAATTAAAAAAAAAAAAACTACTTAGAACTACCTCCTTTTTGATTGAATTATATACTGTGTAGAGTGTAAGCTTTCGAGTTTCATGCAGATGCCTCCCCCTTCCTGAAATATTAGCCAAACTGGAGATGCGTATAACAGCAATCATAGAAGCAGTCATTGTAGAAGCAGACATGCTTGCAAACATTTGGGACAGATTCAACTATTGTGTTGACCAGTGGTTGGAAAAACTACATTTTTTTTGTAGCGAACTACAACTACAACTACTTTGTTACAAATGTAGGTAACTACAACTACAACTACTTTTTTCAAAATGTAGCAACTACAAACTACTTCTGAAATGTAGTCGCTACTTCGCTACTTTCCAAAAAATAAGTAAATACAAAGCATACACAATAGGTTGTCCCTCAAAAAATGAAAGTCAATTTTTCAAATTGCATACACTCTTGTATTT